>NC_064617.1:467310788-467613818 GCF_023898315.1 Schistocerca nitens | reverse complement strand
ACACTATAACCAGAACTACACGACTAGGATACGCAAAAGGGAGGAAATGTGCACCTCAATAGAGCAAACGTAGGGATTTTACTGCCGTCTATTTCGTAAACAAACAGTATGATTTCCGAGCGAGATACAGCCAACAACTGCCTCTCTGGAGCGTACTGCGATCTCATACGCCACGTTGAGACATGAGAACCATATGGCGCTTCGTTTCTGGGCGTTCAACAGCGCGTTGAACTCGGCAAGCTCAGCGCTGCGTTCGGATTCACAGTCCATGTGCCGACGGCTTTGCAGATCCTCCATGCTGTCCCTATCACTTCCATATTTTTGGAGCCCTGGCCTTCGATTTGCTTCGGATGAAGAAGTGTATGCTTGGGAACAACCATGGTCCCGTAGGTAGCCGCAAATACCCTAAGATGACAAAAGTCATGCGATACCTCATAAAAACAATTTGGACCTCCTTTTGCCCGGTACAGTGCAGCAACTCGACGTGGCATTAACCCAATAAATCGTTTGAAACCTTCTGCAGAAATATTGAGCCATCCCGCCTCTTTAGCCGTGCATAATTTCGAAAAAGTTGCCGGTAAAGGACTTTGTGCACGAACTGACCTCGATTATGTCCGATATCCAGGGTGCTACAAAAAGGTACGGCCAAACTTTCAGGAAACATTCCTCACACACAAATAAAGAAAAGATGTTATGTGGACATGTGTCCTGAAACGCTTAATTTCCAAGTTAGAGCTCATTTTAGTTTAGTCATTATGTACCGTACTTCCTCGGTTCACCGCCAGTTGGCCCAATTCAAGGAAGGTAATGTTGACTTCGGTGCTTGTGTTGACATGCTACTCATAGCTCAGCAGTACTAGCATCAGGCATACCAGTACGTGGCATCAACAGGTTAGTGTTCATCCCGAACGTGGTTTTGCAGTCAGTGCAATGTTCACAAATGCGGAGTTGGCAGATGCCCATTTGATGTATGGATTAGGACGGGGCTATAGCCGTCGCGCGGTACGTTTGTATCGAGACAGATTTCCAGAACGAAGGTGTCCCGACAGGAAGACGTTCGAAGCAATTGATCGGCGTCTTAGGGAGCACGGAACATTCCAGCCTATGACTCGCGACTGGGGAAGACCTAGAACGACGAGGACACCTGCAATGGACGAGGCAGTTCGCCGTGCAGTTGACGATAACCCTACTATCAGCGTCAGAGAAGTTGATGCTGTACAAGGTAACGTTGACCACGTCACTGTATGGAGAGTGCTACTGGAGAACCAGTTGTTTCCGTACCATGTACAGCGTGTGCACGCACTATCAGCAGCTGATGGGCCTCCACCGTACACTTTTGCGAATGGTTCATCCAACAATGTGTCAATCCTCATTTCAGTGCAAATGTTCTCTTTACGGATGAGGCTGCATTCCAACGTGATCAAATTGTAAATTTTCACAATCAACATGTGTGGGCTGACGAGAATCCGCACGCAATTGTGCAATCACGTCACCAACACAGATTTTCTGTGAACGTTTGGGCAGGCATTGTTGGTGATGTCTTGATTGGGCCTCATGTTCTTCCACCTACGCTCAATGGAGCACGTTATCATGATGTCATACAGGATACTCTACCTGTGCTGCTAGAACACGTGCCTTTACAAGTACTACAAAACATATGGTTCATGCACGATGGAGCTCCTGCACATTTCAGTCGAAGTGTTCGTACGCTTCTGAACAACTGATTCGGTGACCGATGGATTGGTAGAGGCGGACCAATTCCGTGGCCTCAACGCTCTCCTTGCCTCAACCCTCTTGACTTGCATTTATGGGGGCATTTGAAAGCTCTTGTCTACGCAACCCCGGTAATAATGTAGAGGCTCTTCGTGCTCGTACTGTGGACGGCTGTGATACAATACGCCATTCTCCAGGGCTGCATCAGCGCATCACGGATTCCATGCGACGGAGGGTGGATGCGTGTATCCTCGCTAAAGGAGGACATTTTGAACATTTCCTGTAACAAAGTGTTTGAAGTCACGCTGGTACGTTCTGTTGCTGTGTGCTTCTATTCATTGATTAATGTGATTTGAAGAGAAGTAATAAAATGAGCTCTAACGTGGAAAGTAAGCGTTTCTGGACACATGTCCACATAACATATTTTCTTTCTTTGTGTGTGAGGAATGTTTCCTGAAAGTTTGGCCGTACCTTTTTGTAACACCCTGTATATTCGTTGGGATTTACGTCGGGTGGTCTAGGTGGCCAAATCATTTGCTAGAATTGTCAAGAATGTTCTTCGAACCATTTACTAAAAGTTATGGCCCGGTGACATGGCGCATAGTCATCCATAAATGACCCTTCGTTTCTTGAGAATAAGAAGTCCACGAATGGCTGCAGAAGGTCTACAAGTAGAGGAACATAACTATTTCCTTTATTTTAACAACGAAAATCTTTAAACAGCCGTTCAATTTGGGATGCCATTTAATTTTAGTTTCACAACCAATTTCAGCAATTCAATAGGCCACCTTCAGGCCCCATATGTATCTCATGAACAGACACTCAATCGTATCGATATTGGCATATGGAGCCATCAGTATCTGTATGTCGTGAATTCATATTCGAAACGCATGCTTGGAAGATCTTTCAACAACTAAGAACACCATAATATGAGGTGCATATAGGGATTGCCCCCGATGAACTATGGACCTTGCCGTTGGTGGGGATGCTTGCCTGCTTCAGCGATACAGATAGCCGTACCGTAGGTGCAACCACAAAGGAGGGCTATCTGGTGAGAGGCCAGACAAACGTGTGGCTCCTGAACAGGGGCAGCAGCCTTTTCAGTAGTAGCAGGGGCCACAGTCGGGATGATTGACTGATCTCGCCTTGTAACACTAACCAAAACGGCCTTGCTGTGCTGGTATTGCGTACGGCTGAAAGCAATGGGAAACTACACCCGTCATTTTCCCAAGGGTATGTAGGTTTACTGTATGATTAAATGATGGCGTCCTCTTTGGTAAAATATTGCGGAGGTAAAATAGGCCCCCCTTCGGATCTCCGGGCGGAGACTACTCAAGAGGACGTCGTTATCAGGAGAAAGAAAACTGGCGTTCTACGGATCGGAGCGTGGAATGTCAGATCCCTTAACCGGGCATGTAGGTAAGGATATTTAACAAGGGAAATGGATAGGTTAAAGTTAGATATAGTGGGAATTACTGAAGTTCGGTGGCAGGAGAAACAAGACTTCTAGTCAGGTGAATATAGGGTTTAAATACAAAATCAAATAGGGGTAATGCAGGAGTAGGTTTAAAAATGAAAAAAATAGGAGTGCGGGTAAGCTACTACAAACAGCATAGTGAACGCGTCATTGTGGCCAAGATAGACACGACGCCCACGCTTACTGCAGTAGTACAAGTTTATATGCCAACTATCTCTGCAGATGACGAAGAAATTGATGAAACGTATGATGAGATAAAAGAAATTATTCAGATAGTGAAGGGAGACGAAAATTTAATAGTCATGTGGAGAGAAGGAAACGTAGTACGTGAATATGGATTGGGAACAAGAAATGAAAAAGAAAGCCGCCTGGTAGAATTTTGCACAGAGCATAACTTAATCATAGTTAACATATGGTTCAAAAATCATGAAACAAACTTGTATACATGGAAGAACCCTGGAGATACTAGAAGGTATCAGATAGATTATATAATGGTAAGACAGAGATTTAGAAACCAGGTTTTAAATTGTAAGACATTTCCAGGGGCAGATGTGGACTCTGACCACAATCTATTGGTTATGAACTGTAGATTAAAACTTAAGAAACTGCAAAAAGGTGGGAATTTGAGTAGATGGGACCTGGATGAACTGAAAGAACCAGAGGTTGTAGAGAGCTTCAGAGAGAGCATAAGGGAACAATTGACAGGAATGGGGGAAAGAAATACAGTAGAAGAAGAACGGGTAGCTTTGAGGGACGAAGTAGTGAAGGCAGCAGAGGATCAAGTAGGTAAAAAGACGAGGGCTAGTAGAAATCCTTGGGTAACAGAAGATATACTGAATTTAATTGATGAAAGGAGAAAATATAAAAGTGCAGTAAATGAAGCAGGCAAAAGGGAATACAAACGTCTCGAAAATGAGATCGACAGGAAGTGAAAATTGGCTAAGTAGGGATGTGGAGGCTTATCTCACTAGGGGTAAGACAGATACTCCCTACAGGAAAATTAAAGAGACCTTTATGGAAGAGAGAACCACTTGTATGAATATCAATAGCTCCAATGGATAACCAGTCCTAAGCAAAGAAGGGAAAGCAGAAAGGTGGAAGGAGTATATAGAGGGTATATAAAAGGGCAATGTACTTGAGAACAATATTATGGAAATGAAAGAGGATGTAGATGAAGATGAAAGGGGAGATATGATACTTCGTGAAGAGTTTGACAGAGCACTGAAAGACCTGAGTTGTAACAAGGCCCCGGGAGTAGACAACATTCCATTAGAACTACTGACGGCCTTGGGAGAGCCAGTCATGACAAAACTCTACCATCTGGTGAGCAAGATGTATGAGACAGTCGAAATACCCTCAGACTTCAAGAAGAATATAATAATTCCAATCCCAAAGAAAGCAGGTGTTGCCAGATGTGAAAATTACCGAACTATCAGTTTAATAAGTCACAGCAGCAAAATCCTAACGCGAATTCTTTACAGACAAGTGGAAAAACTGGTAGAAGCTGACCTCGTGGAAGATCAGTTTGGATTCCATAAAAATATTGGAACACGTGAGGCAATACTGACCCTACGACTTATCTGAGAAGAAAGATTAAGGAAAGGAAAACCTACGTTTCTAGCATTTGTATACTTAGAGAAAACTTTTGACAATGTTGACTGGAACACTCTCTTTCAAATTCTGAAGGTCACGGGGGTACAATACACGGAGCGAAAGGCTATTTTCAATTTGTATAGAAACCAGATGGCAGTTATAAGAGTCAAGGGGCATGAAAGGGAAGCAGTGTTTTGGGAAGGGAGTGAGACAGGCTCGTAGCCTATCCACGATGTTATTCAATATGTATCTTGAGCAAACAGTAAAGGAAACAAAAGAAAAATTCGGAGTAGGTATTAAAATCCATGGAGAAGAAATAATGACATTGTAATTCTGTCAGAGACAGTAAAGGACTTCGAAGAGTAGTTGAACGGAATGGACAGTGTCTTGAAAGGAGGATATAAGATGAACCTCAACAAAAGGAAAACGAGGATAATGAAATGTAGTCAAATTAAGTCGGGTGATGCTGAAGGAATTAAATTAGGAAATGAGACAAAGTAGTAAAGGAGTTTTGCTATTTGGGGAGCAAAATAACTGATGATGGTCGAAGTACAGAGGATATAAAATGTAGACTGTCAATGGCAAGGGAAGCTTTTGCGAAGAAGAGAAATTTGTTAACATCGAGTATAGATTTAAATGTTTAGAAGTCGTTTCTGAAAGTATTTGTATGGAGTGTAGCCATGTTTGGAAGTGAAATATCGACGATAAATAGTTTGGGCAAGAAGAGAATAGAAGCTTTCGAAATGTGATGCTGCAGAAGACTGCTGAAGATTAGAAGGGTACATCACATAACTAATGAGGAGGTATTGAATAGAAATGGAGAGAAGAGAAATTTGTGGCACAACTTGACTAAAAGAAGGCATTTGTTGGTAGGACATGTTCCGAGGCATCGAGGGATCACCAATTTAGTATTGGAGGACATCGTGGAGGGTAAAAGTAGTAGAGGGAGACCAAGAAGGATGAATGTTGCAGTAGGTACTAGGAGATGAAGAAGCCTACACAGGATAGAGTAGCATGGAGAGCTGCATCAAACCAGTCTCAGGACTGAAGACCACAACAACATCAACAACAACAAAATGGGGATTGAAGATAGCGTACAAAATTGCCGAAACTGGTTGTGAAAATAAAATAAAATATCTTCTCAAACTGCTCTGCTGTTAGCGATTTTACTTGTTAAATACATCACCAGCCGTTGTCCCGCATTCATAATGGATCAACAGAGATAACCATATCCAGTCTACAGTCGGTTCAGTTGAAGTATAGGACCCATCTATCCCAGGTAAACACAGCCTACCCCATTATGGGGCCACTACCAGCCTACACAGTGCCTTGTTGGCAGCTGATTCCATAGCTCGGTGGATCCTGCGCCACACTCGAACCCTACCATTAGCTCTTAACAACTAAAACAAGGACTCATCCGACCAGGCGACAGCTTTCCAGATGTCTTGGATCCAACCGATAAGGTCACGAACCCAGTAGAGGCGCTGCAGGCTGTGTCGCACAGTTAGCGTAGCCAGTCGCGTTAGTCGTCTGCTGCCATAGGCCATTAACGCCAAATTTCGCCGCACTATCCTAATTAGTAATCAGCATTGGCGGTCGAAGAGGATGGAGGAGTGGACAGAGGTTCAGGGCATTCTCTTGTCCTTGGGGTGAGAAACTGCCCCTAAAGGCGAAAGAATCAGCGATGACCAACAGCACGAGGGTGTAGAAGGCTGTGGAAACAACTGCATTAAAGACCCATAACATGTAACTACAGGTCATGTGGCCAATAATTGAAAGTGTCGCGATGTCCTCTCCATTCGGATCTCCGGGAGGAGACTTCCACGGGAGAGGTGACCGTGATAAAAAGATTGAATAATCAAATGGCTCTGAGCACTATGCGACTTAACTTCTGAGGTCATCAGCCGCCTAGAACTTAGAACTAATTAAACCTAACTAACCTAAGGACATCACACACATCCATGCCCGAGGCAGGATTCGAACCTGCGACCGTAGCGGTCGCTCGGTTCCAGACTGTAGCGCCTAGAACCGCAAGGCCACTCCGGCCGGCGATTGAATAATCAACGACAGGATAATGTTCTATGAGTCAGGCGTGGAATGTCAGAAGCTTGAATGTGGTAGGGAATATAGAAAATATGAAAAGGGAAATGCAAAAGCTCCATCTAGATGTAGTAGGGGTCTGTGAAGTGAAATGGAAAGGGATTTTTGGTTAGATGAGTATAGAGTAATATCAACAGCAGCAGGAAATGGTATAAAGGGAGAAGGACTTCTTATGAATAGAAAGTTTGGGCAAAGAATGTGTTATAGTGAACACTTCGGTGACAGGGTTGTTCTTATCAGGATCGACAGCTAACCAACATCGACAATGACCGTTCAGGTATACATGCGACATCGCAAGCTGAAGATGCATATTTAGAGAAAGTATATGTGCATACTGAAAGCGTAATACAGATCATAAAAGGAGATGAATATCTATTAGTCAAGGGGGACTGGAATGCATTTGTTGGGGAAGGAGTAGAAGAAAAGGGTACACGAATACATGGGCTTGGGACAAGGAATGGGAGAGGAGAAAGACTATTTGAGTTTTGTAATAAATTTCAGCTAATAATAGAGAATGCTCTTTTCATGCGTAACAAGAAGAGGCAGTGTAATTGGAAAATAAAGGGTGAAACGGGAAGATTTCAGCTAGATTAAATGATTTTTAGGCAGAGATTACGGAATCAGCTACTGGATTGTAAGGCTTACCTAGGAGCAGATATAAACTCAGATCACAATATAGTAATGTTGAACAGTAGCCTGAAGGTCCAGAGATTAGTAAGTAAGAATCAATAAGCAAAGAAGTAGGACACGGAAGTACTAAGGGATGCCGAGAGAGCAATAAAGAAGAGCTCAGTAGGCAGTACAACTGAATAGCAATGGACTACTGTAAAACGGGTAATCTCAGAAGTTGGATAGAAAAACATAGGTACAAAGTAGGTAACTGTGATGTAATCGTGGGTAACAGAAGAAATACTTCAGTTGATCTATGAAAGTAAGAAGTACAGAAATGTTCAGGGAAATTCAAGAATATACAAATATAAGTCGCTAAGGAATGTATTAAATAGGAAGTGCAGGAAAGCTAACACGACATGGCTGCTTGAAAAATGTGAAGAAATCGAAAAAGAAATGACTGTCGGAAGAAAAAATATGGAAGAGAAAATTGAAGATGCGTTACATTGCAATCAGTTTGGTTTAAGGATAGGTAAAGGCACCAGAGAGGCAACTCTGACGTTGCGGAAGACTATAGAAAAATCAATACACGTTCATTTGTTGACCCGGATGAGGCGTTCGCCATTGTAAAATGGTGGAAGATGTTCGAATATCAGAGCAAAATAGGGATAAGCCATACGGAGAGATGGGTAGGATACAAATGTGCAAGAGACAAGAGGAAATAATAGGAGTGGATGACCAGGAACGAAGTGAGCAACTTAAAGAGGGTGTAAGTCAGGGATGTAGTCTATCGCCATTAATGTTCAATTTGTGCATCGAAGAAGCAATGATGGAAATAAAAGAGAGGTTCAGGAGCTGAATGAAAACTCAAGGTCAAAAGATACTGGAAATCTGTGGTAAGGTCTTATGGGACCAAACTACTTAGGTCATCGGTCCCTAAACTTACACGCTACTTAATCTAACTTAAAGTAACTTACTCTATGGACAACACACGCACCCCATGCCCGAGGGAGGGAGCCTTTGAAAAGATATCAATGATACGATTCGCTGATGGCATTGCTATTCTGAGTTAATGTGAATAAGAATTACGTGATATGATGAATGGAATGAACAATCTAATGAGTACAGAATATGGATTGAGAGTAAATTCAAGAAAGGCGAAAGTAATGAGAAGTAGCAGAAATGATATCAGCGAGAAACAACATGAGGACTGATGGTCACAAAGTTGATGAATTTAAGGAATTCTTTTGCCTAGGCAGCAAAATAACCAATGACGGAGGAAGCAAGGAGGACATCAGAAGCAAACTATCACTGGCAAAATGGGTATTCCTGGTCAAGAGAAGTCTACTGGTATCAAACAAAGGCCTTAATTTGGGGAAGAAATTTCTGAGAATGTACGTCTGGAGCACACCATTGTATGGTAGTGAAACGTGGACTGTGTAAAAACCGAAACAGAGGAGAATCGAAGCATCTGAGATGTGGTGCTAAAGGCGAATGTTGAAAACTAGGTGAAATGATGAGGTAAGGAATGAGTAGGTTCTGCGCAGAATCGGCGAGGAAAGGAACATGTGGAAACACTGACAAGGAGAAGACACAGGTGGTAGGACATCTGTTAAAACATCAGGGAATAACTTTCATGGTACTAGAGGGAGCTGTATAGGGCAAAAGCTGTAGAGGAAGACATTAGATTGCAACCTGCAAATAATAGAGGACGTAGGTTTGCAAGTGCTATTCTGCGATGAAGTGGTTGGCACAGGAGAGAGATTCGTGGCAGTCCGCATTAAACCTCTCAGAAGAGTGATGCCCCCCCCCCCCCTCCACCGCTCGATCCTAACGCAAAAGTCCCTGTTCTCTAACACAGTATTGCTTGTCTGTCGGCAATGGCAACTCTACAAAAACGCCACCGCTGTGTGTCATAAGGTGACCGTAGTGAGAAGTAATGCCTCACATTTGGTATTCTCGGCACACTTTTTTTGGCCGGCCTGGGTGGCCGAGCGGTTCTAGGCGCTATAGTCTAGAACCGCGGGACCGCTACGGTCGCTGGTTAGAATCCTGCCTCGGGCATGGATGTGTTTTATGACCTTAGGTTAGTTAGGTTTAAGTAGCTCTAAGTTCTAGGTGACTGATGACCTCAGAAGTTAAGTCCCATAGTGCTCAGAGCCATTTGAACCATACTTTTTTTGGATCTCAGGATACTGAATTCCCTAACGATTTCGGAAATGGAATTTTCCGTGCGTCTAGCCCCAACTACATACTTTTTGCCGTCTGTTGGTATTTTTTTACTCCACCTTCTTTCTGAGTCAGGAGTCTTCTGACTGGTTTGATGCCAGCCGCCACCCCCAATTACTGGGCCAGCCCCTTCATCTCAAAGAAGCACTTGCAAACTACTTCTTCAATGTTTGCTGGATGTATTCAAATCTCTGGCGTCCTCTACAATCTTTATCATCGTAGTTGTTCCACGATGTGTTAATAGACAGTGTACCATCCTGTCTCTTCTTCTTGTCAGTGTTTTTCATATATTCCTATCCTCGCCAATCCTTAACTTATAATTCCACCTAATTTTCAACATTCTTCTGTAGCACAACAGTGACCAGCTTCGACAATCAACAGCTTCGATTCTCTTCTTTTCCAGTTTCACTAATTCCCCTTACAACGTCTTCGATGGTCTTCCTCTCCTGCTTCCACATCATTCCTTATTATTGCTTTGTACGTACGCTCTCGACCTTACCTTCGCTCCGGTGACTGGAGGTGCGGCCAGTGGAGCCGGCCACGACGCCGGTGGCAGGTCTGGAGTCTGCGTCGTCCTGGCGACGATGGCGGCGGCGCGTCATACTGGAGCGCAGCGAGCCGAGGCGCTCGCGCACCACCTCCATCTTGACGCAGGGGCAGACGGCGGCGGCGATCTCGTGGAACTCCTTGCGGAAGTTATCGTTGAGCCAACCGTACAACAGTGGGTTGGAGCACGCCGACGACATGCCCATCATGTGGCACACCGCGTAGCAAATGATCATCGTCTGCTCGTCGTGCACCGGCGGGTTCCACAGGTCCATCACCAGGTTGAAGATGTTGAGCGGTAGCCAGCTGATGCAGAAAATGAGCGCGATCGAGTAGAGCAGCGAGTTGGTGCGCTTCATCCGCCGGTCGTCTTTGGGCTTGCGCCTGACGGACGTGTGCGTGGAGCAGGAAGCCTTAGCGTCGCCGCTGCCGCTCTTACCGTTGGCGATGGACGAATTGACGTAGCGGTACCGCAGCTTGTGGCATATCCTCGAGTAGGCTACTGTGACTGTGATTATGGGAAGCAGGTACTGGACGATGAGGGAGAAGATGGAGTAGTAAAGGCGGCCGTGTTCCACGGGCCAGTCCTCAAGGCAGTACGAGATGTACGGCAGGTCGGGCAGGTTGATGTCGTGGTTCTTGAGCGCCCTCCAGATGAACATGGGCGACGCGAGCACGAGTGACACCAGCCAGATGCAGCCCAAGATGACGATGGCGCCCACTTTCTGGAGGCTCTCCCTCGTAGGGTACACAATCACCTGGTAGCGATCGAGCGCTATGGCGGTGATGGAGATGGTGGAAACGAAAATGCTAGTCGCCTGCAAAGCGCCGAGCATCTTGCAGATGAACACCTGCTTGCCGAGCGGCCAGTACTTGGTCAGGATCTCCATCAGAGTGAGCGGCATGGTGATGAGGCAGAGCAGCAGGTCGGAGACGGCGAGGTTTACGATGAACATGTTGCGCGCCGTGCGCATGGCGGGCTTCCGCGCCACCGCGCACACCACCAGCGAGTTGCCCGCGGCGCCGATCAGGATGAGCAGAGAATAGGCGGCGATGAGGCCGTAGAAGGCGGCCGAGTCGTCTAGCTTGCGGTTGCGACTGTACTGGTCGAAGATGTGCGGGTTCACCTGGCTGGAGTTGAGGATGCGCGTAATGTGCACGGACAGGTTGCGGGCGACGCCGGGCAGCGACGGCACCGCCGTGGGCAGCAGCACCGGCCCCGGCCCCCCCGGCACCTCCGCCATGGCTCCTCCGCCGCGACCGCCCCCGCGCTGAGCGCACCGCCTCTGCAACGGTCGCCGTCACAGATCATCACAATGTGCAGCAGGAGATCAACACAGTCTGCTCAGGGACAGCCAGTTGACCCTGAATCTTAATCAATGTGATTTATCTCACATAAAAATCCGAAGAGATCCACAACTAACAAGGGGAGGCCACGACGTTCGGAACGCGGATTTACTGCAAACTTCGTAAACTCGTAGTACTCCATGAGGACAACTAAATGTGTAAGTAGTAGCGCGTACTTCCCAAGCGTTATTGAGAGAATCGCAAGACAATTTCGGTGGTCGAATATATGTCTGTGCGAGGCTATTTTAACCATGAAGCGGCTGCATCCAAGTGATGCCGGAACGGTGGCTTAGCATGTTCGGTCACAGCGTTAGACACCTTTTATAATAAAAGAACTGAGCGAACGGATCATCGAACAAACTGAACGGGTGTCATCGTACGTCTGCCCTGAACAAATTCAGCAAACAATGTTTTTTTTTCCATTATTATTATTAAAGTGTTTAGCGTTCAGGCGCTGGAGCGCTGGATTGAGCTCCGTTCGTCAGTTTTTTTTATTTTCAACACAGTCATTTTCTTTATTATTTATAATACAATTGATATAATGGGGAAAATCGTGTAATCGGATGAACTTTTATTAAATTTACAATGTTATTTGGCAGTCTACTAATTTTTAGTATCACAAATAATGTAATATTCAAAGCTATCGACTAGTAAACGACCAAACGCATGAAGTGATACTGAAAATGTATGCTTGTCCGTGATTTAAGAAATCCCTTATACCTGGAAGAAGCCCGAAACGACTTGTTACCTCCAAGTTTTGACCGGTACAGGCGGCTTTCGAGAGATGTACAATTAATTGTCGGTTTCGACATCACGAGTACAAGTTGCAGGATGGTACTTTTCGTAAAAACACGGAAAACATAAAGTTAAACGGTATCAGCTGCATTCAATAAATGCTATGTTTCCGCATACGCAAGGTCTTTTGACGTTTTCCGTGCAACAACAAACCTCGTTGATATTTTCAAAACCCTCTCTTTCAGACCATAGTTTGGAAGCAAACCATGCATAACGCAGTATTTCCTTAAAAATCGCCACTGATAATTGGTTACGCAGTATCGAGTGTATTTTAATAGCGTCTTCCGAGAAGCAATTTCTCATTATCATTCGATTAAATACGAACAGTTTTGAAGACACGGACAAGCATCCATTTTCAGTATCACTTATGCGTTTTGTCGTTTACTAGTCGATATTTACGAATATTGTATTATTTGTGACAATAAAAATTATTAGACTGCCAAATAACATTGTAAATTTAATAAAAGTTCATCTGATTACACATATTTTTCCCATTATATCAATTGTAATATAAATAGTAAATAAAATGGCTGTGTTGAAAATTTAAAAAAAAAACAACAACTGACGAACGGAACTCGATCCAGCGGTCCAGCGCCTTGAACGCCAACCACTTTTTTTTTTTTTTTTTTAAATTTGTTCTATATTGTTCGCTGAATTTGTTCAAGGCGGACGTCCGATGAAACCAGTTCAGTTTGTTCGTTCATCCGTTCGCTCAGTTTTTTTTTTTTTTATTATTATAATGGGAATCCAATGCTCTGACCGAACACGCTGAGCTAACGTGCCGGCACCACTCAGCTGCAGCCGCCTCGTGGTTAAAATAGCCACGCACTGAAATATATTTGACGACCGAAATTATCTTGCGATTTTCTCAGTAACGCTTGAGAAGTACGCGCTACTGCTTGCACATTTTTGTTGTCCTCATGGAGTACTATGAGTGTACGAAGTGTATAGTGTGTTTGTAGGTACCCAAGGACAACGTCGTTTTGAATAAAATTATTTTGTTTCAAGGCGGCGTCGTTGTAAAACACTGAAAAAACTAAATTGTAGAAGTTTCGACTGGCTTCGCAGGGGTTCTCCTCAGAACGAGTAACTACTCCTTTTTGGGGATACTCTTCTTTATACTCGGTATTTACTGGTACAAACAGGGGGCGTGAGTAGAGGATAATGAAACAAGCAAATAATCTTACTAAACACAGACCAATACACCAATTGTTTCCCGGCTATGACAACACTTTCTACTTGGCAGCCTTACTGGTGGTGCGTACCTCCAATTCCTGCAACACAAGACAATCGACTATATGGACGATTTCCTTATGATGAAAGGCTCGTATCACACGTGGCACATGCTTGACGGTCTACCACCGCATTCTCAATCAGTTATTCGGGAGTGCGAAGCGCGAATCTTCGACAGCAAATGTTTCTATCGTGGCTCGCCCAGTAAAAGGCCTGCAGGTCTCCCGACATGAAGTCGTTGTATTTATTGTGTGTGTGTGTGGGGGGGGGGGATATTTAAAACCTTTGATTATTCCAGCCTCCAGTCTTCAAAACAAGTAACTGCTACATTTTGTGGATAGTCTTCCTTATACAGGGCATTTATTTGTACAAACGAAGGGTGTGGGGATAATGAAATAAGCAGATAATTTTACTAGACATAGACAAATAGTCCAATAGATATGACAACACTTTCTACTTGACAGCCTTGCTGATCGTGTGTACCTTCATATCCTACAACACAAGCTAATCGACTATATGCTTGATCTCCTTATGATGAAAGAATGTATTATATATGGCACATGCATGATGGTGTACCAACGCATTTCATCCAGTTATTCTGGCGTAGGAAGCGCAAATCTTCGACAACAAGATTTTTCATCGTGGATTGCCAATACCAAGGCTTTCAGGTCTCCCAACATGAAATCGTTGGATTTATTGTGGGGGGATATTTAAAAGCTTCGATTATTTCAGCCCAGCAGGCAGTGATGATGAACTCCGGGAACGCGTTGTGAATGGTTGCCAGTGCATTAAGATCACGCATGCGATTTTTGAGCGTTTACGATCACTGATAATTAGTCGTCGTAAGGCCTGCCTTCACATTAACGGTGGCCATGTGGAACACCTCTTGTTATATGTTTATCCTCAAGTAGATATCTGCAGTCTGGGTCGTCGGGCACTCAGTCGTAACATGTCTACCGGAGAAAGCGTTTGTTTCCGGACCTACTCCACACGCCACTTAAGACTAATTACGATATTTATAGTCCATACTTTTGTGTGTCAGTTGTCAGGTTGTGGCAGTTCCACCCAGAAGTAATACAGCTGGTTCCTTCTGATCGAAGAGATCGACTCAGGGAATCTTCGTCCAGTGCAGCTTTACTGCAACTAAATTTTCTGGCACCCTAAATGGCCCCTTACGTGAAGTCGCACATGGAGGCAACGTTGGATAAAATGATACCAAAT
This sequence comes from Schistocerca nitens, assembly GCF_023898315.1. NCBI lineage: Eukaryota > Metazoa > Arthropoda > Insecta > Orthoptera > Acrididae > Schistocerca > Schistocerca nitens. The sequence goes on along the minus strand of NC_064617.1, from coordinate 467,598,955 downwards.
CTTACGTCTACACATGGCGCTTTTCCCGGCTGTTCGAGAAGAGGCCAGTTTTTCTTCTATCTTGTAAACCTGCCCCGTTGTCTCCACTGGATTTCTTCTACGTACGTCGCAGTTTCTGACTTACTACTATAATCAGTGACATACTTACATAGCATATTGCAAATCAAATATTTGTTGCCCTGAAGCCGTCGATAGGCAGCCTGCGACTGGGACCGTGTGCCGTCCACTGTGTTTCCGTTTAGTAAGACAAGTAATGACATGGCCTCACAAACCAAGTAATCTAATTCGTAAGACACTCTACTATTCCAATGAGCAACTGGCGACAAACTGCTGGAAACAGAAACTATCTTAAAATACTGAGCAGTAATGATTGGGATGGTTCTAAAGTGGAATGACCACGTACAACAAATAGTAGGAAAATCTGATGCGTCTGAGAATGTTAAGAAAATGTAATTCATCCACGAAAGTAGTTGCTTACATGACACTTGTCAATTGTTCGACCGATCCTTGGGTGTTGTTAATCAGTCTGGTTCCTTTACTCAGTCGGATAAGCAGGGAGAGGGAAAGGGAGCGGGAGAGAGAGAGAGGGAGAGAGCGAATGGCAGCGCATTACGTCACGGAGTCATTTACTAAGATAATAAATTTCAGCGCCACAACAAAGGCGTTGTGCACCATGGAGAGGTTTACGTTTTAAATTTTGAGATTGTATGAGTCGAGAACAGTGTTGTAACGCAGTAAATAGCGGAATGCTCATGTCTGAGCACAAAAAAGGTGATTATGTTCCTCTTTAAAACCTCTGACAGGAAAGCGGGAAAACAGTTGCCTTCTTCTCAGTCCGCCTTCCTCACTAATAATTCTGGCATTCGGATATAATCGCTCTCTTTTAACACAGCTCATTTTAAATTCGTTTACCCAGTCTCTGTAGTCAAACCATGTTACTCAGCATTTCTCCCTTACTGCCACTGCATACTCCTTTTATGTCCCTCTCCCATAATCTCCTTTTGCAACAATCGATTTGCAGTACATCCCACTGCCAATGCCTTTTCTCTTATTTACACGTCTCCTTTTTCCTATCTTTGCCACTGTCTTCAGCACACCTCGGCCTGCTCAAAAATTCTGGAGGGTTCAAATCACCTTTTCTGCTATCACCAGGTGCTCAGTCCGCCACCGTAGTTGCGTGGACAGCGGGCAGGTTTCTCCTGCCACGCGGCCCGGGTTCGATTCCCGCCTGGGTAGGAGATTTTTCACCCCTCAGGGACAGGGTGTTTGTGTCGACTTTATCATCATTAATTCACTCTCATCGACACGCAAGTCGCCGAAGTGGCGTTACCTCAAAAGACTTGCACCAGGAGATCAGGTCTATCCGCTGGGAGGCCCTCGCTACACATTTCATTTAACCAGATGTTAAAAATTACTTTCTAAATGAGCTCTCTCCCCTGTACCTACGATTTCAAATCTACCGGTATTATAGCCGCGGGGTGTAGCCGCGCGGTCTAGGGCGTCTTGTCACGGTGGCTCTCCCCGCCGTCCCCACCTTCCCACAACACCCCCGTCGGAGGTCCGAGTCCTGCCTCGGGCATGGGTGTGTGTGTGTTGTCCTTAGCGTAAGATTAAGTAGTGTGTAAACCTAGCGACCGATGATTTCAGCAGTTTGGCCTCATAGGAACTTAACTCAAGTTTCCAAATTTCTACCGGTATGAGATGGTCCAGACCCCCTAAGCCTATGTATGATCTCCTCTGTATTGTCCATTTCCACAAATGCCTCTTCCTTTTGGCGCCACTGCATCTCCAACCATCTCTCTTTCTTTATTACTGACAATGTCACTCAATGACCGTTGCTATCTATACCTTTCTCCTTATATCACACTGGCACTGTCTCCTCTCTCTTCTCCTCTCTCTCCCACCGTCATTGTCTCTCTGCTACTCTCTTTTAGAAAAGAAAATGGCAAATATGTTCACATGCCAAATCATGTGGTGTAGGAGGAGGAACAAGGATCGAGGCACCTGTTTCCCCACTATTCTGTCTCACTCGTTTAAAGAGGAACATATTCGCAAGATGTACTGTTTATATAAAACGAATGCTGCAGGCCAGAAAAGTTTTGACAGATTAATTACATGTTTTCACACATTCATATACTTTGACACACTACTATGAAGTATGTGTAATATAAGGTTAACACGTTATCATTTGCTTTACATATTTTTCTGGATACTTTTCTGATCCATCGCCATTAATCGAAAAAGACCGGCTTGTGATTTGTATCTTAAAAGAGAAAAATGTTATTACAAATATTTTACTACACTTGCTATCTTTCCAGTTGTACATAATGTTGGCATCCCTTTTAATTTCTTCGCAGCTGTGTTAAGATCCTTATTAGCACCTCTCTTTTTTTTTAATTGCAGTACCACTTCGGGCTGATTTGCATAGGCGTGAAGCGTTCATTACACAGAGACAGCGAGTCCTAAAGTTTTCTTAGTGGAAATATTCTAACTAAAAACATGGCTTAGTAATCTCTGAACCCATACATTGACCCTAGCATCCTTGCTACGTGTTCGCTATGTCAGTTCAAACTATATTTACGGCTCTGAAACGATACTGCGTGCATATTTTAAGTGCTTGTGTGCGGTAACTTTGAACATGTGGATCTCAGTAACGGGTAGTGATAACGCGAGAAGTTCGAAGGTTACGTGAGAACTTCAGCTTTAGAATACATGGAATTTTGGACGATTTGAGATATACCGAAATTGTAGAAGTGGTCGTAGCCACAAGTGTTACTTTTGGTACCCAAAAACAGTGTTTTTTTTTCGGAAGCATCTTGATAATGTCTACAGATTTTCGAAAACGGGAAAAATGGCGTTTCTAGATGAATGTCTAAAGAATGTAATCACCATAACTGTTAATACATTTTTCCCACTTTGATATAAGACCGTAAATGCCTCAATGGAAAAAAAGTTTGCGGTTGTCTACGGAACCATGGTTGTACATAGGCGTGTATATCTTCGTCCGAAGCAAATAGACTACACGAATGTCATTCTTCAGGATCTCAAAAATATGGATATGGCATGTGGAGAGGTCGGGACTGTACGGGAAATACGTAAGGGTCTGTCACCATGTTGAGAAAGTTATTTCGAGTAATGTTGTTTCGACTACGCTGCAGAAGTTTCACCGTGAAGCCCTTAACAACCTCCGTGTAGTCTCGATCTCTCACCATTCAGTTTTCAAATTTTCAAAGCCATGAAGAAAACATTTGCATCCATCGATTTGCTTCGGGTGAAAAGGTGCACACCTGGATACAATCATTTTTCCATGAAGGCATTTATCACCTTCTCTCATACTGGTATAAATATATTAACAAGTTCTGTCGATTACTTTCGAAATAATAAACTGTTCACTTATCTTTTCTCTAGTTTTTAATTTACCATCATACAACCTTTCTAAACACGAAAATTGCACAACCCAGGTTCTTACATCCAGCGTCGCTAATTTTCTCTGTTTTGCCTTCCCACTTTTTCTGTCTACTTATAGCACAATTTCCTTTCTTAACATACACCATACCATCGAGAGCTGCATCAAACCAGTCTCAGGACTGAAGACCACAACAACAACAACCATACCATCCAGTTGCCCTCCTAGTTAATGTTGTCCATCAGTTCACAGTCAATTTTACGGCAAACCCCTTCATTCTACATCTACATCTACATCTAGATTTATACTCCGCAAGCCACCCAACGGTGTGTGGCGGAGGGCACTTTACGTGCCACTGTCATTACCTCCCTTTCCTGTTCCAGTCGCGTATGGTTCGCGGGAAGAACGACTGTCTGAAGGCCTCCGTGCGCGCTCTAATCTCTCTAATTTTACATTCGTGATCTCCTCTGGAGGTATAAGTAGGGGGAAGCAATATATTCGATACCTCATCCAGAAACGCACCCTCTCGAAACCTGGCGAGCAAGCTACACCGCGATGCAGAGCGCCTCTCTTGCACAGTCTGCCACTTGAGTTTATTAAACATCTCCGTAACGCTATCACGGTTACCAAATAACCCTGTGACGAAACGCGCCGCTCTTCTTTGGATCTTCTCTATCTCCTCCGTCAACCCGATCTGGTACGGGTCCCACACTGATGAGCAATACTCAAGTATAGGTCGAACGAGTGTTTTGTAAGCCACCTCCTTTGTTGATGGACTACATTTTCTAAGCACTCTCCCAATGAATCTCAACCTGGTACCCGCCTTACCAACAATTAATTTTATATGATCATTCCACTTCAAATCGTTCCGCACGCATACTCCCAGATATTTTACAGAAGTAACTGCTACCAGTGTTTGTTCCGCTATCATATAATCATACAATAAAGGATCCTTCTTTCTATGTATTCGCAATACATTACATTTGTCTATGTTAAGGGACAGTTGCCACTCCCTGCACCAAGTGCCTGTCCGCTGCAGATCTTCCTGCATTTCGCTACAATTTTGTAATGCTGCAACTTCTCTGTATACTACAGCATCATCCGCGAAAAGCCGCATGGAACTTCCGACACTATCTACTAGGTCATTTATATATATTGTGAAAAGCAATGGTCCCATAACTCTCCCCTGTGGCACGGCAGAGGTTACTTTAACGTTTAACTGTTAATGCACCTTATTTTCTGTATCATTCTGTAGGTCCTCTGCTCAAAGACGCCAATCCACCTCTTTTAGTTCTTTCCAACACTCCAAGATACCCTATCTCACCATACTGTGGTCTGAATGTCTATTTGCAGAAACCGAGTGCCGTTCAGTAGGTAATAAAACATGTTTTTATTGTGATAGTAGGCTGGATTTATTCAAGATTCCAATATACCGTACTATACCCCACTATTTTGGCTACACAATTCTAGTCTGCAACATAATCTCTATTCAATGCAACGGTCTTCCGCTACCTTCCTAGGAGGGCCTGTATGTACGCATGGTGTCACTGTACTGGTCGACGACGGGACCAATCTCTCCATCACCCTTGTACTACTTCCCGTGGAGTGCATCCTCCACTGACAGTTCGGTGCAGACGATCTTTCTTTGCTTTCTATGGTCACCTATTCGATGGCGAGGAACCCAGCGGGCACACATCTTTGAGCACTCCAACTGGTGGACGGGTGTGTCAGCACTACCAAAAGAGACATGCAGTTGAGCGACGAGGTGTTTTATAATATCAACAGAATCTTCCGTCGATTCTTGGTAGAACAACATTATAATAAATGAAAAGCACCAGTTTGCTTTTGTTCTACAATATTACTTTTATTGTAAACCGGTTTTCGGCTTAAAGGCCATCTTCAGACATTTACTGAGTATTATCACCAAAGAAGTTAAATATTAGCGGACAACATTGGAAGAGAAGTAACACATCTAGACTGATGTAGACACATACAGTAAGTAACATCTTGGCAATGAAAAAGTAAAAACTGAACTGTACATGAATAACAATGGAGTAGACAGCAAAACCTTTAACACAAAATAGGAATAGCATGCCTACATAAGTTTCTCTTAATAAACAAAACTAATACAATAAAATAAAATTAGTACCTCATCAGGAGGTATGAAACATGGAGAGTGATGCACAACAAATTAAAAGAAGAGACAGTTATCAATGAAAATACAGAATACATAAGGAACTTAGGCAATATCAATAAGATAAACAGAAATCAATAAATGCCGGAAAATAGAGGTGTTTGAGGGATTGTAATCCGTCAGTCACCTTGTATGAGAGTGTCCGCGGAAACCACAGCTTCGGGAATCACAGCTGCGTCCGACCGGCCTGAGCACGGGAGATCAGATTTGTGCGACCTTGCTGGAATGATGACTTCTGCTCGTCCAACGACTCACCGCGCTTTTGTTCACTGTCAGATCTCCGCAGACATTCGGAAAGTGTGTTTGAATATCAGCGATTCTCTGGTTTTCCGGCAGAAGAACCGAATGACAGTTCGCTGCTTGGAACGCATCCTCGTTACAGACGCCATTTTGAAGGCTATGTATAGCACCGCCAGCTCTCAGAAGTTCATGAAACTATAGGTCCTGGAATGGGAATATTCCACGATGTCCCACAAAACTTGAAGATTCTTTTCAACCGAAATTGGGCGAGAGAAAAAGAAGGTGTTCCATTACATATTGTACGCCCCTCGCATATTTCCCAAATTAAAGCCTACTTTCCATACAATTTGACTTTTTTTAGCAAGGAATGCTCTCTTCCGCTTTGGTTATCTGTTTCCTGTATCCTTGTTTCGTATGTTTTGCGTTAATTTCCTTTATAGGTGGCACAATTCCTTCGCGTTTTCTATTACATGGTCACTTATTTTTCTAGGTTTGTCGCTGCTCCTCAAAACTTCTGTCTTTCGTCTATCCATACCCGTACCATAGTCTATGCGCAGTAGTTTATTATTCCAGTCATCAGATTATACAGTTCTTTTTACTTTCACAGAAGGTACGTAATCTTCTCATCAATAATCTATCTTTCTGAGGAAATTCATAGATCAGAACCGATTTTCCTTTCTTTCATTGCCTCTTCGATTTACAGCTTGGAAAGTACACGAGGAAAATTACAAGCATGTTTTATGCCCGTTTTAATCAGAGTACTTCCAGCATTGCATTATTATTGCCATCACTTGGTCCTGTTAGATTTATCTCGGGAGAGATTTTTAATATCTTACACCGTTCTACACTGTTGGACGCTTTGAATTTTCATAAATTATAAAAAAAGTGTCTTGCTTTTTCTATCCTATTTCAAATGTAAATCCAACGACAGAATTTCCTCTCAAGTTTCTCTACCTTTCCTAAACCAAATCAGTCATTATGTAGCAGATCTTCAGCTTCTTTTCCATTCTTTTGTGTATTATTCTGTTCGTCAACATGGACGCATGACCTGATAATCTTATCTGCTGTTAATACTTTTGGGGTAATTTGGATTAGCATTTTCCTAGAAGTCGTATAGTATGTCTCCATACTCATAGATACCCGAAATAACTCGAATAATTGTTTAGTTAGCATTAGTTATCATTTTTAGAAATTCTAAACGAATATCATCTAGTCCCTCCGCATTGTTCCTTCGGTAGTATTGCTAATCTCTGACAGACTGACTCGAGTGCGGTAACCACTGTACAAAACAAATTAAAATATAAATAATAAATCCAGAAAAATTAACTTGACTAGTGCATTTCAGAGGAAGAATAAAAAATGAGTAAAACATTCGTTCTGCCAACTGGTTTATTACAGTTTGCAGTATCAACGGAGTATCGACCAAGTATACAAAGCGTGATGTCAATTGGTGTTGTTTTTGTCATTGTTCGGTCGACACGTCCAGTCTTATTAACTTTTCCGTCAATTCGATATCGCGTCGTGACAAAATTGCTTGCGGGAATTCAGCAACTCCCAGTTCTTAGATTGGAGATTCGAGCGACGGGGAAAAACAAAGGAGTCTATCGAAACGGACGCCTCCCATACGTTGTTATTCCGCTTTGAGGCACTACATATTTCACTGCATCAGAAAATAATTGCAGCAGGCCTGCTACTTCTAAGAATACAACTACAGTAGCAGCTTTCGACATATTTATTATGCGTGAGGTATTTCAAATATATTTTCTGGAATGCCGCTAGTGATATTTTGCATTAATACGTGGAAATCTCCCACACAAAAGTAATATTTTAACCCATACTACTACATTACGCATTCCACCAATCTCTCAATCTGTATGCTGTCTACTGGACACTTATTTGAATAATTTCATCTCGTCAGTTTTCTACATAGATTTTTCAGGTAATTCATTTATTTTTTTACACATATAGTGAGAGCTATCTTAACACATCAAAGGTATTTTATATAACTGTCTGCGAAGTATACAACAAACTTCCACATTCCATTCACGAACAATACTGCTGTTTCGAATGTTCTATATCTGCATGGGTAGTATCAATATGACACTTTGGCGAATGGATATCTTCGAAGCACTTATTAGTGTACCAATATCATACCCTGAGAAATGGGTATCTTCATAGTTTTTCGTTCCGTTTGGTGGGTCGACTGGGCTGACACGAGTACAGGTTGTATAAAAAGGTATTTCAGATGGCGTGGTTGTTGGTAAATAGGTATCAAGTATGCCCATTTTGCAGGAAACGTTAGTTTGTAAACACTTTGTGTGCTAGCGCCTCTGAACTGTGCAAGAGAATGTAGACAGTTTGAATCACACAAGCTAAGCAGAAAGTAAATGAGGCAATGTAAATTGCAATCGCTCTGTGACCGTTGTCGTGCTCTGGGCTCTGAAACGGAACTGCACGTAATCAAACAAACACAGACAAGCAACAGAGGATAAACTCTTTGTGTACTGTGTGGGGTCGGCGTGTTCACCAATGGTAGTGCTTCCTTTGCTACATGACACACAAATACGGCACTCAAAAGTCTTCCGTAGACAACAGTAGAATACAATACTGTGTTGTGCTCCGTAGTTTCATACTGCACATAGCTTTAAGTCAATCGTGTGGCTATCGTAGAAACGAAAATGAATAATGGCGGTCGTGTATACAACTCCAGAGAATACCGATGTGCTTCTCGTGCAAGGGAAATCGCAAAGGAATGCGAGAGAGGATTGCTGGCTCCATGAAGTACTCTAATCCAGCAGGCGTCACCCAGCCCACTCCATGTTTGCAAGACTGGAGTTGCGTTTACGTGAAACGCGTAGCTTATCTCCCAATGGTACTTCCATGTGTTTGAAGAAGCTGTACGTCACCTTTTTGCAGAGCTGCCTTCTAAGAATACCTGCGCTGTAGCACGCACCAGGGTGTGAGCCACATGGCAACGTTGCACGTTCGGCACGATGAATACCTCCATTGCTAAAATCTCCAAAAGACTCATGCGACAACAGCATTAGTTTCCTCGTCGTATCAACTTCTGCCGATGGCTGATCCATCAAAGTAGAAAGGATCCTAACTTCCTACGATGATCCCAGTTTTCCAATGAGAGCACCTATACGAAGGATGGCATATTTAACACCAGTAATAACCATGTTTCGGTCGAAGATAATCCTCATAAGTTGCATATCTGAGTACACCAACGTCGCCTGGATGTCAGCTATTTGGGCACGTCCCATTGACAACAATGTCGCAGATCCACAGCTCATGCCCGTGCGTGTTGATGGTCCCTTTATGTTGTATTTCTTGGACGAAGCGGCTTTGGTCATCTGTCGTACTCTGTTGTTCCAGCAGGATGACGCTTCAGAACTCTTCGGCCGTATGGTACGAGTTGAATTACACATTTGGCAACAGATGAATTGGATGTGGAGGCCGAAGAGCCTGTCCCCCCTCGTTCATCGGTCCTGACGCCACTGGATTTTTGTTTCAAGGGGTACATGTAAGCCATGGTGTACTTGACACCCGTAGAGCCCCCAGATCTTGTAGCACGAACAAAAGTAGCAGCTGGAGTCTCCCGTGCTATGCCGAGAATCTTTCCAAGCCTTTGGCAAGGTATCATAAGGCTATACACAAAACGTTTCGAAGCTGGTGGCGGTCAAATTTTCACCTGTAAGTGAATTAAACTGGTGTTTACTGACAGTAAAGTACATTGGCTCCTTTACAACTTGCTTAGCTTGTGCGGTCCAGACTACCGACGTCTTCCCCAAAGTTGAGAGACGTTACCGCACAAGCTTGGAGTTTTCGAACTTACGTTTATTAACACAATACGCTCATATGGCACCTGTCTACCAATTACCACGAATTGTGCCACAGCTTATGGTACGCCCTGTATTTAATCGCTGTACTGCTCGCACTAAATCATTTTCTTAACTGCTTATCCATTGGTAAGTACGTCGGCAGTGTTACACTACGCATCTCTCGTTTGAATATAAATAACTGCTGGTCAAATGTCCGAGTGTAACCAGAACATGACTTTCTAAAATTTACACGATTGGTTATATAAATTTTCGTAACCAAAGACAGAGAAATGGTGTAACAAATACACAAGCGTGAGGTGTAGTTTTTCTAAATAAAATATAATATCTTCAAAGAAATTAGGGTAATTAGTAGAAACCTAATACTGATTTTGGGGTAAATTGAAATATTTCAGTCACAGACGCTGCCACCTATGTAAATTGTCAACACGTTCATCTCTTCAAGACTTAGATATTTTTCACATAAAAAGTGGCACTGGTGTGTTATTAAACTATAAAAAGGTTTCCTTGGAATCAAGTCCTATGTTTTATACATATAGAGGATAGAAAACACAAGGAAGACAAATTAGGTATCAAAAAGTTCTTCTCTTGAAGACCTTGGTGTTCTACGCATAGGTGTTACATCTGACAGTCAAAATGGCTTCCTTCCAAACAGGCATTAGATTCAGGACATTGCGAGAACATAGGAGGCTATGAATGCGATTATGGAAATGTCTCTATGGTAATGCCTTAGCGTTGTCGCAGCTCTAATGATGATTATTTTTTCTGTCGCAGCCGTTAGCGCTTCCCAGCTGAAATGCGGGAACAGAGCTACTAGCTGTCAGGGACCTTCTTAAACTGAGTCGACTGTAGAATATCTCTGAGATGCACAAGCCTGGCTGACCAGCAAAGATGCTTGCTAAATAGGGAAGGTTTTCCAGCAACATTGAAGGCAGAGAGGCCAATAAGAATGACCAAAAGGGAAAAGATTGTCCAGGAGTGCGAAATTAACTGAAAGAGTAGTGACAAAATTCTTTTCCGGTATTAACAGTTGCCCAAGTTCCTAAATTTGCGATCGTTAGATATTTTCACACATTTTCGTATGATGTGCACATACTAAAATGACTACTAAGCTGCTGGTAGATAACAATATTTTTAGCCCTGATGATGGAAAACCACAGCATCAATTGAAACGTCTTTGCTTTCTCTTGGTCTACATGATATTACAAGTCGCGGCATGGTCGTCGATTTAAAACAGTGATCCAGGAAGCGTAGAACGAATTTATTTTATTTTAGTCACTGAACACAAAATCTTTCGTCCTTACATCACCTGTTTCGCTCACCAATGAGCTGAAGATTGTCATTGCTGACCGAAACCAGTTGTCTAAGGACAAAAAGTTTCTTCATCATTGACGGAAATAAAAGAAATTCATGCTATATAATATTAATGATAATAGAACACCCATCGATACTTCAATATATTGTATTTAATGAAAATAAAAAAAACTTGTCGAATGTTTTGTGAGATCATCTAAATGTAAGAAATTAAACAGAGACACACTTGATTTACCTTTGAATGATGTTCGAAAACATGACGCACCAAATGAAAAACTTTCGAATATTAAAGAGTGCGAGAGAATATTGATTTGGTGGACTATGCAGATCGGGCTGCATGAAGCCAGTCTTCGGACTGAAAAACCCAACAAAATCAACCTGTTATATAGTTTTGAAGTATCGCGTATAGACTATCAACATGAGAATGTATATACAGCTTCCACCTGATGTCGTTGCCAGTAAGGCCAGTAAGACCTTCTGGACCAATAATTGTCCCATTATGCCTTACAAATGCTCGCAAGGAATCCTGTCCGGTGACCATGCTGAGTGGAGAAGCCGAATTTACCGAAGCGCATATAAAAAGTGCGATATGTGTTTTGCTGGAAGAGCACGTTTTAGATACAGCAAATGCATAAGCTAGACCAAAACCAGAGCCGGCCCCTCTATGTCGCAGTTGTTATTACTTGTTGCTACCGCCTCGATCGTACCAGCGTCAGAAAAGAACGAAAACGACAAGAATAATACGCTCTTTTTCCACTAGAATCCAGGGGATTGGTGCTTTGGTAAGACTCTGAACTCGTATTCGGGAGAACGACGGTTCAGTTCTGCGTCCAGTGGTCCAGATCTAAGTTCCCCTAAACTGTTTTATGCGTACACTGGATAGGTTTCTTTGAAAAGGACACATGGGATTTCATTTCAGGATTCTTACCCAACCTGAGCTTATAGTCCATCTCCAACCATCTTCTCGCCGACGGAAAGTGAAACCATATCGTATCTCCCAAACCCATAATTAATTTTTTTTACATCATTAGAGACGAAGCGTACGGGAAAATATGCGAAAGGTTGTCTGACTAATTAACAAATGACACACTTTCTCGTAGTCTTCCACCAAGCAGTTATTCAGGGTCCTAACTGACAGGCGAAAACGTGTCGGTCTCCACCATATAGGATCACATAAGATTACGTCCACCATCTGTAGAACACCCATTAATGATGGCCGGCCGCGGTGGTCTCGCGGTTCTAGGCGCGCAGTCCGGAACCGTGCGACTGCTACGGTCGCAGGTTCGAATCCTGCCTCGGGCATGGATGTGTGTGATGTCCTTAGGTTAGTTAGGTTTAAGTAGTTCTAAGTTCTAGGGGACTGATAACCACAGCAGTTGAGTCCCATAGTGCTCAGAGCCATTTGAACCATTTGAACCATTAATGATGTTTCTACGTAACTCATACCTCACTTCCAACAATAATTCGGCCCTCTGACATTTCTACAAATGTTACATATCCGGTAAGTTGCTCTAAGCAGACCATCTTTAAGGACGAATATTGCACTCTTCAGCAGGGTGTGCGCTGATCAGAAACTCCCTCGCCGTCTAAAACTGTGTACCGGGTCGGGGTTCGCTGGAAATTGCCTTTCCCCAGCAGTGTTCTATCCGAGTGAGCTAAACACAGATGACACACGACATGCCTTACACAGCCTCAATTCCGCCATTGTCTTTCTCCAACTTTCCGAACTTCAAAGCCGCGTGGAGTGGTCGCGTGGTTAGAGGCGCCATGGCACGGACCGCGTGGCCCCTCCCGCCGGAGGTCCGAGTCCTCCCTCGTGCATGTGTGTGTCTGTGTGTGTGTGTGTGTGTGTGTGTGTGTTGTTCTTAGCATGGGTTTAGTTAGTTTAAATAGTGTGTAAGTCTAGGGATCGACGACCTCAGCAGTTTAGTCCCTTAGTAATTCACACACATTTAAACACACACATTTCGAACTTCAAAAAAACTCTCCTGCATGTCTTGCGCAACGACCACTCCTGGACTCTTGGAAGAAAAGCTGTTAAGGGTATTTAAAAAATGTCTTAGTCACAGACTGGTGTATTGTTTGCAGAAACATCTTTTCACTCGGCAGCGAAGTGTGTTGGGATCTGAAATTCCGAGAACATTAAAACTGTGTGATGGGCCAGAGAAATGACCTTACACGTGACGGGAAAGATCCTACGCCCGCACATAGTTTTATTACTGAGAAATTTTAGCATATTTTGGAAAGTATACCTGCCCACTATTTGGAAAATGTTCTGTCCAGGGTACATCGCATTTACTTTGCCTTGTCACTGTCCCATGCACACTGTCTCATCAGAAGTACATGGACACCAGTGTGTGATGCAGAACTGACCACTATGCGTCACTAGAGGCGAACACACCAAAACAAAAGGAGGCGAGGAGTACTGTGTTTTCAGTTGACAAACAGTACTAGCAGAATGGATGTAACAAATTCATCAGGGACATTTCAAACCTAAAACTGCCCAACTAGACTGTACGTAACGCGAAGGAACAACCACAATTAAACCAAGACCAGGCAGATCTCATTTACTGAGGTATTTGGACCACAGAACACTGAGAAGGGTGGTTATGGAAAACCAAATGAAATCAGCGGAACGAATCGCTCGTAAGATCCAAAGTGCTCCAGAAGTCCGGCTAGCAGAACTTTTACGCGTAGGAAGTTAAGAATATGGTACAGTGGTCGGATAGCTTCTGGGTAATCTAGCCATCCTCAGAGAAGGGGGCGCGCCACCAAGGGGGTCGGGGCGAGAGAGTAGTAGAGGGGTTGCCGACTTCCATTGCAGTACCTGCGTTTCATATTACGTAAGTGAAAGGTTTCCAGTGAACAAATACTGCTAACATCCGACTCTAATTTCCAATATCTCAATTAGGAAGCTCCCCATCATTAATTTACTCTTATCTAACAAGAAGTGACCAGTAAATCCAATCAGCAGGAAAACTGAGAAACTACCACTGATCACCCTCAGCTACATACTAAGCTTTTAGCAACCACTAATGACAGTAAGCCGCTTGACGATGTGACCGCGAATTCCTTGCATCGATGGATACAGTAAAAGACTGTCCAAACCGTTTCAGCTAGGCTTCCAAAGTTAACTAAAAGGTAGTTAATTAGCTAGGGTTTGAATTCTAGTCGTGTTCAGTGGAAGTAGATAACCGGATTTATAGTGATACAAATTCCGCCATTTCCATAGATCTCCAGTGGTAACAAGATTCCCGTGGTAGTGATTCACCGAATGTCTCCTCTTCGAAGGTATGCAGTTATAATAATTTGTGTTCCTCTGTTCTTATCAGCAACGTTAGTTTTAAACAAAAAACCAAAGGGCGCAAATATCAAGTTGATTATCTCATTTTAGGATTTACTAGCATTTTTTTGAAGAACGAGGAAGACCACGATGTGTGTTTGATTTTAGCCAACGGTATCTTGAAGACTATAAAACTAAAGAGAGACATGCAGAAAAAACATCCAGACCACGTGAATAAACTCGTCGAATTTTTTTGGTGTTATGAGCAACAAGTAAAAGGAAATGTCAGCTTCCTCACAAAAAAGCACTTATCAGTTTCTAAGAGAGGTCTACGAGTATTCGAGATGCATCCCACTTAATTCTGAAATCCAAATTACAACCCTTTACTGGCGAGAAATTAGTTCTTCCTGTAGCTGTCAAAATGCGTGGAGAAAGATTTGGCCAGAGTCTGAAATCGATACAACTCTCAGATGACACCGTCATCGTATTGATACAACAGCCTGTAACATGAACAATTAATTTCTATCACGTCTTCCTGATGGTCCGATATCCGACCTGCAACACTGAAATCAGAAATTTTCCCATCCTCTTCTTTTTGTACTTACTGTTATGAAAATGAAACGCACAATAACTTTCTATTTTGAAAGGATCTTGAAGGGAGGACTACAGGAAAAGGTATTTTCTTGATAGTGAATTCCTTTTTTGTTGACAACAGTCTGTGATGAACAAATTGTGTTGGTAAATACACCGATGTTCTGGAACAAGAATGAGGTTCAAGGGAGTGTACGCTGCTCCCTCTGTAAAATTTACTCATTGCATGATATACAGGGTGGCGCTGGTTTAGAAAGTATTACAATCGGAACTCAATAAAGTGCTGAACCATTTGTGTTCTAAATTTTGTAGAAGCATGAGCTTTAAACAGTTATTTTCTGTTCTTTGAGAGGAGATGGCTTCTACTCATGATTCGCTTCTATTGCACACCGAGGTCCATTGATTGTCTCATAGTGAAGTTCTTCGTCCGTTGTGGACATGAAGGACGAACTGTATCTTTTCTATTAAACCGTAGTCCTGTATTCGTTGCTCTCTTTCTGGATGAAAAATGATTTCTAAGATTGTTTTACTTGTCCAACGGTTTTGAGGAGCTGAATGGTGTTAACGAATCACTTCATGACCGAAATAGTAACATCACTTTCTAAGCGAGAAATTGCTTCCGTTTAAGAGAACAATCGGACTTTGAAAAACCGAAATGGACACGGATAACTGCGGGATGTTATTTGGTCTCAATAGATTCGTGAAGGAAAAAGAATTGGATGTAGGCTGGCGTAGAAAACGTGCGTAGTACACCTCGGAAAGCTCCGTCAACAATTGTAGGATGAATTTCCAGAGCCTTCATTCGATTATGACTGTATCCACAACCCGTTCGATACTACCATAGCAAACTCCTGTAAAAAATAGAAAGTGATGAGCTAATAGAACTTTCAAATGACAGAAAAATGCGAAATGAATTGAAATCGAAGTCTCTTGAAACTTTCTCGATGCAGGCGTGGAATGATTACCCTGTTTAGCAAGAACGGAGTGTGTGTGAGTCTACATTTTTCCGCAGTGGCATTACTTAACATGAAACTTCGGCCTCGACTGCAATTGGAAGGAGACCTCCGAGCTGCTGTTTCAGAAGTAAGACCCAGAGTGCATCTGCTTTTTTGACAAATTCAAGGACACACCTCGCACTTAAAGTGCAATTGTCAAAGAGGTTCCGAAATTTCAATCGTGCTCATTTTTATTCCTGTGTATTTCCTTTTAGGATGATCATTTCGAATATAACAGTTTTAAACTGACTTTTAAGTGTTGATTTTCGTTTTGCGTATTTTGTGCGTCGTGGTATTTCAAATATTAACACTTTTGAAATAAATTAGAAGCAATACAGATGGAAACAGGTAAAATTCGACTAATTAACTAATTTGTAAAATATATGTAATGAAATTCATGCATTTGCTCAATTCCAATGCCCGCGCGCATACATCCATGGTTAGTTACAAACTAGCTGTAATCGTTAAATTTCAAAAATTACAAATGTATGATAATTGAAAAACCAATGTTTGGTGTGTTCGTTGTTGTAACTGTTAGTATTGTTGTAACAGATAGTTGTAAAAATTAGAAAGAAACAAAGTTTTTGTGCCAAGTACTACGAGTACTGAGGAAGGACAGAAAAGATGGCGGGGGGAGTGGGGGTTGCGGGCAAATTATCTGTAATTCAGAAGAGAACGCCTGCCATAGTCAACGCCAAGCGACGCTGGAGGTGCTGCCAAGAAAGTCGCCACTGGAAATGAGTGATTTGGTCAATCACGCTATACCATGTGGAAATACGACGGACAGATGTTGGTTTGAAAAATACCTCACGAACGATATTTACCATCACGTCAACAGTGAGGTGCGGACGAAGTAGTGTTACCGTACGGTGATGTTTTTCGTGTTTACAGAAAGCCCCCTTATTGCACTTAGGAAAACGCTACATCTGGGAGGATATGAAAACACAATTTACACAATGGTGTTCTGCCTGCAGTAGAGGAACCGTTGGTAGAAGATGACTATTTATATCAGCATGACAAAGTGCTGTGCAATAAAGCGGCATTTGTGAGGCAGTAATTTGTTCCTGGATGAATTACATATTCCCACGGCTTCAGCATCGTAGAAGTGATCGTTTTGGTGGTGCAGGCGTTATGGTGTGGCGACGCAAAATGTTGCACAAGCGTACTGACCTCCAAATCTTTGGAAAGATAGACTTGCCAGCCCATCGCTGTTGTGACACACCCTTCGTTCCTCATGTGGATCTTTTAGGGCAAGCATTCGCCAAGACCTCACTTTTATGGAAGCCATTGCGGTACGTATCCTACAGCGCTAGAAACGAGAGGATATTCGGCCTGCCCGTTCCACCCCACTTAATAAACCCTCCAACATGTATCGGTGAGTTGGTGAGACATACTGCAGGAAGTCCACATGGCACTGATGACTACCAACCAGTTGTTTACCGCACCATCTGCAGCATCGTTGACAGAACCGACTGCGGACCTTTGGTGCAGAGCCGGGTGGAGAGTCTGAATCAGAGGCTCAGACGGTTTTGCGATCGTGTTGGCTGCAGATTCCTTGACTTACGCCATAGGGTGGTGGGGTTTCGTGTTCCGCTGAATAGGTCAGGAGTTCACTACACTCAACTGGCGGCTACACGGGTAGCGGAGGGTATGTGGCGCGGACTGGGCGGCTTTTTAGGTTAGAAGGCCTCGGGAAAGTACGGGGTGGGCTGTAATCACAAAGGGTGCATGACAAATACAGGACGTGCTTGGATCAAGGAACAGTCGGAATTGTAAATTGTTGTAGTTGTGCTTGGAAAGTCCCTGAGCTTAAGGGCTAATAGAAAGCACAGAAGCTGAAATCGTTATAAGTACAGAAAGCAGGCTAAAGCCTGCAATAAGTTCTGCAGAAATTTTTACGAAGTCTGAGACGGTGTTCAGGAAAGATAGATTAGGCAGAATTGGTGGTGGAGTGTTTGTGTCTGTCAGTAGGTTTATCTTGTAGTGAAGTCGAAGTAGATTCTCCGTGAGAATTGGTATGGGTGGAGGTTATACTTAACAGCCGAACTAAGTTAATAATTGGCTCCTTCTGCCGACCTCCAGAATCCGATGATATAGTTGCTGAACAGTTCAGAGAAAATTTGAGTCTCGTAACAAATAAATACCCCACTCATACGGTTATAGTTGGTGGGGACTTCAACCCTCCCTCGATACGTTGGCAAAAATACTTGTTCAAAACCGGTGGTAGGCAGAAAACATCTTCCGAGATTGTCCTAAATGCTTTCTACGAAAATTATTTCGAACAGTTAGTCGACGAACCCACGTGAATTGTAAATGGTTGCGAAAACTGACTTGACCTCTTAGCCACAAACAATCCAGAGCTAATAGAGAGCATCATGACTGATACAGGGATTAGTGATCACAAGGTCGTTGTAGCTAGGCTCAATACCGTTTCTTCCAAATCCACCAGAAACAAACGCAAAATAATTTTATTTAAAAAAGCGGATAAAGTGTCACTAGAAGCCTTCCTAAGAGACAATCTCCATTCCTTCCGAACTGTCTATGCAAATGTAGACGAGATGTGGCTCAAATTCAAAGATATAGTAGCAACAGCAATTGAGAGATTCATACCTCATAAATTGGTAAGAGATGGAACTGATCATCCATGGTACACAAAACAGGTCCGAACGCTGTTGCAGAGGCAACGGAAAAAGCATGCGAAATTCAGAAGAACGCGAAATCCCGAAGATTGGCTAAAATTTACAGACGCGCGAAATTGGCACGGACTTCAATGCGAGATGCCTTTAATAGGTTCCACAACGAAACATTGACTCGAAATTTGGTAGAAAATCCGAAGAAATTCTGGTCGTATGTAAAGTACACAAGCGGCAAGACGCAGTCAATACCTTCTCTGCGCAGTGCCGATGGTACTGTTAATGACGACTGTGCCGCTAAAGCGGAGTTATTGAACGCAGTTTTCCGAAATTCCTTCACCAGGGAAGACAAATGGAATAATCCAGAATTTGAAACACGAACAGCTGCTAGCATGAGTTTCTTAGAAGTAGATACCTTAGGGGTTGCGAAGCAACTCAAATCGCTTGATACGGGCAAGTCTTCAGGTCCAGATTGTATACCGATTAGGTTCCTTTCAGATTACGCTGATACAATAACTCCCTACTTAGCAATCATATACAACCGCTGGCTCACCGATAGATCTGTACCTACAGATTGGAAAATTGCGCAAGTCGTACCAGTGTTTAAGAAGGGTAGTAGGAGTAATCCATCGAACTACAGACCTATATCATTGACGTCGGTTTGCAGTAGGGTTTTGGAGCATATACTGTATTCAAACATTATGAATCACCTCGAAAGGAACGATCTATTGATACGTAATCAGCATGGTTTCAGAAAACATCGTTCTTGTGGAACGCAGCTAGCTCTTTATTCGCACGAAGTAATGGCCGTTATCGACAGGGGATCTCAAGTTGATTCCGTATTTCTAGATTTCCGGAAAGCTTTTGACACCGTTCCTCACAAGCAACTTCTAATCAAGCTGCGGGCCTATGAGGTATCGTCTCAGTTGTGCGACTGGATTCGTGATTTCCTGTCAGGAAGGTCGCAGTTCATAGTAATAGACGGCAAATCATCGAGTAAAACTGAAGTGATATAAGGTGTTCCCCGGAGAAGCGACCTGGGACCTCTGCTTTTCCTGATCTATATAAATGACCTGGGTGAAAATCTGAGCAGTTCTCTTAGGTTGTTGGCAGATGATGCTGTAATTTATTGTCTAGTAAGGTCATCCGAAGACCAGTATCAGTTCCAAAGCGATTTAGAAAAGATTGCTGCATGGTGTGGCAGGTGGTAGTGGACGCTAAATAATGAAAAGTTTGAGGTGATTCACATGAGTTCCAAAAGAAATCCGTTGGAATTCTTACTCGGTAAATAGTACAATTCTTAAGGTTGTCAATTCAGCTAAGTACCTGGGTGTTAAAATTACGAAAAACTTCAGTTGGAAAGACCACATAGATAATATTGTGGGGAAGGCGAGCCAAAGGTTGTGTTTCATTGGCAGGACAACAAGTCCACCAAAGAGACAGCTTGCACTACACTCGTTCTTCCGCTATTAGAATATTGCTGCGCGGTGTGGGATCCTTAGCAGGTGGGATTGACCGAGGACATCGAAAGGGTGCAGAAAAGGGCAGCTCGTTTTGTATTATCACGTAATAGGGGAGAGAGTGTGGCAGATATGATACGCGAGTTGGGACGGAAGTCATTAAAGCAAAGACGTTTTTCGTCGCGGCGAGATATATTTACGAAATTTCAGTCACCAACTTTCTCTTCCGAATGCGAAAATATTTTGTTGAGCCCAACCTACATAGGTAGGAATGATCATCAAAATAAAATAAGAGAAATCAGAGCTCGAACAGAGAGGTTTTGATGTTCGTTTTTCCCGGGCGCTGTTCGGGAGTGGAATGGTAGGCATATAGTATGATTGTGGTTCGATCAACAATCTGTCAAGCACTTAAATGTGAATTGCAGAGTAGTCATGTAGATGTAGATGTAGATGGTGGAGGAATGGAACGTCCTGTCACAACTACTCTTTAGAAAACTTGTGGCCAGCGTAAGAATACGTTTCCGAGCAATCACTGCCTTCCGTTGTGATCACACACCCTATTACGAACGATGTTAGCGATTTTGAATTGTCCAGGGGACTATCATGATTAGGATAGCTTGAGTTAATTATCGTCTTTGAACAAAAGTGTCGTTTCGATTCGTCACAATGCGTATTTCATTCAGCTTCCTTCTGTAGTGTTCGTTAGCAGCTCTTTCTGTGTGAGCAAATTCATCGAGCTACACTACTTGGCACTGACACATCATGCGATAGTTACTTTCCTCCTTAAGTTTCTGCACAGCGGATTATCACAATGGAAGACTTACTCTTCAGCATTATTTAAAAGATTGTCATTCCGACGTCAGTCACTTCGAGGTGGTCAGAGAAAGGACCTTCTCTGCCAGCGACGCGAATCTGAACTGATAAACGCGACGGCGCTGCATGTACGTGCCTCCTCTTGCGAGTGCCAACTCGCCCTGTTAGCCACCAGTCCCAGCAGCCTTTCTCCCACGTGCTCTGCCGAGACTCACCCCCTCCGATGCAGTGTCTGTAGCAAGGCCGATAAATTGTGCGCCCTCGCATTTCGTTGCTTCTCACCTCTCTGCGCGGGGCCTGGACAGGGCACCGACCTTTAGGCTAACCCCCGCCGCCCTCCCTCCCCCCCCCCCCCCGCCCTCACCCGTTTCCCTCACCCGCACCGCCCTCTGTCGTCTCCGTGACCTGTTGTATCTCTCACTTTCTACTGCCCCTTTTATTATTTCCTTATTTTGCTCTCCCGTTCTTGGCAAGTTGCCCCCACGCACAAGTTGTGAAGCCACAGTTCGCGCTATCTGAAAGTAAAAGAGGGCACGGCTCTCCAACACGAAGAGCCCCTGCTCAGGTTCGCACAACCTAAACGCACGCTACTTGCACCGGCTGTCCCGTTCTATTTGCGTGCAACGATGGCTTAGGTGACAGATATGTGAATAAACAGTACGAAATAAGAAATTTTAATGTAATATTGTGAGACTTGTCGAGAAACCAACAGCCTTTATGATTAAGCAACACAAAACAAAAGTAGATTCATGAAACTCTTTACTCAAAAATATTCGACATCATCATATTGCAGCACGCGGTCTAATCTGGAAAATATATTTTTATTGGATATTTTCAGTTGACGTATGGCGTGTACATGAAGGGCGTTAGGTGACTGATCGACGTCTTAATTTTGTGACCAGATCCTGATTATGTTTGTCACTCACATAAGAGGAAACAGGTGACACACTGAATTCAAATCGATGCGATCAAGAGAAGTCTGAATAAAAAGGTATAAGGAAATCGAACAGTGCCAGAGGCGCAAATAGGATAGGGCTGATGTAGCGCGTGCGCAGGGGGCCGTTTCGCGGTGGCACAAGTTGGTGACTTCTTTCGGACATAAAAGAGCACTTTCCTGAAATACCCACCATTGACGTAAAGATCATAAATTACATTTTGCTTTATTCGGGCATGAAAACATAGGAAACTGACATGGCATTTGAGAGCAGACTTCTCTTGGGGTGGGTATTAAAAGAAAACGAAAGGGTTACTTAAACCTAACTAAACTAAGGACATCACATCCCGAGTCGGGATTCGAACCTGCGACCCTAGCAGCAGTGATGTTCCGGGCTGAAGCACCTAGAACCGCTAGGCCACAGCGCCCGGTAACTATATATCCACATCTACATCTACATCTAAAGGGTGTTTCAGAATCTCAATGACGAAACTTGAGGATTGATCGTTCACACAAAGAGGATCGTTTTTTTTTATTGAGGGTCATATCGTATTAAATGCCCTCTGAAGGTTATAACAATGATAAAATACAAGTGCAAAAATTGCTTTGTATTATTATTATTAGTCACGTGCTAACGCCCTGCCAACAGCTTGCTGCAGTGGTAACACCGGTGCCCGTCAGATCACCGAAGTTAAGCGCTGTGAGGCTTGGCTAGCACTTGGATGGGTCACCGTCCGGATCTGCCGAGAACCGTTGGCAAGTGGTACGCACTCAGCAACTGTGAGACAAATTGAGGAACTACTTGACTGAGAAGTAGCGGCTCCGGTCACGAAAACTGACAACGGTCGATAGCGTGGTACGCTGACCACACGCCCCTCCAAATCCGCATCCAGTGACGCCTACAGGCTTAGGATGATTGTTGGGCCTCAAGAGACCTGTTTGGACAGAAGTCCATGTTTTGACACTAATTTTCACAAATTGTTCCAGCAATCCGCCACGTGTCTTAATACATCTGCACACCGTATCAATGCCCGTCCAAACATGAAGAGTACGTCAGGATTCTGTCGGATTTGGTGTCCATCAGCAATTCGAGCTATAAACTCAGCTACAGTGGTGATTGGAGTAACATAAGCCACACTTCTGAGAATTAATAAATTGCCTCCAAGTCAGGTGAACGGTGTGGAAACGCAACAGTTCCTCCACGTTATACACAATGTTACCCAAAGTCGACAGTTAGCTGTGCTCGTGTAGCAACGCAGAAGAGTACTGGGGCTCAATCGTTCTGGAACCAGAGGATACTGCGGAGTTCCAGAAATGCTGACTGCAGGGTCTGCAAGTAAGCATCTCTAGTTAACCTAGGTGCCAACATGTTTATGGAAAACCTTCGCTGATGCGATCTAACCGCAACCGCATGCGGGTTGTTTTAGCCCCAGATGTGGCTGTTCTTGGTGTTCAGATACCTGTCCCGTTTAAAGAGGCCTCATCTGCAAACAAAACATGTATGTGAAACGCAGCATCATTGACTCTTTGGTGTAAGAACCACTGCCCAAATTGGTTATGATGTGGTTCTACAATCTGTACCCATTGAAGATAGTACTTCTGTGGGTTGTGCTCCGGTAATAGTCTCGAAATAGAAACTGAACATGTTGCCATAGCTGCGTGAAGGTTCAATGGTAAATTTATGTATTACTTCACCCTCAAAATCTGGTGTTCTCACGTCACACGCGTCATCACCAACATCCTGAGGATGCAAACTACCTGTTTCTGTAAGAGCTCATATATTCCAGTAATGGTATAGTGCTTTGGAGTCCTCTGTTAGAAATCAGAATTTCGTATATATGGAGTTGTTCTTCCATTTCCTCTCGTCTCACCGTAAAACATAACCATACACACATCAAAAAAGTTTTGCATCTACTCTGCTCCGAGAGTTCCGGAACCTGTACAGAAAATTGGAACAGAGATCAACAGAAACATCATTTCAGCCCTTTTTATTGCTCATGAAAACCACACATTGCATGTTGCACCACCATACAGTGAGACCTTCAGAGGTGGTTGTCCAGATTTCTGTACGCACTGGTATCTCTAATACTCAGTAGCACGTCCTCTAGCATTGATGCATGCATGTATCCGTCGTGGTATACTATTCGAAAGTTCATCAAGGCACTGTTGGTCCAGATTGTCCCACTCCTCAATGGCTATTCGGCGTAGATCCCTCATAGTGATTGGTGGGTCACGTCGTCGATAAACGGCCCTTTTCAATCCATCCCAGGCTGTTTCGATAGGGTTCATGTCTGGAGAAAATGCTGACCTCTCTAGTCGAGCGATGTCGTTATCCTGAAGGAAGTCATTCACAGGATGTGCACGATGAGGCGCGAATTGTCGTCCATGAAGACAAATGACTCGCCAATATGTTTCTGATATGGTTGCAATAACGGTCGGAGAATGGGATTCACGCATCGTGCAGCCATTAAGGCGAAATCCATAACCACAAACGGCGTACGTCGGTCCTATATAATGCCACCCAAAAACAGCAGGGAACCTCTAACTTGTTGCACTCGCTGGTCTAAAGCGTTCAGCCTGACCGGGTTGGCTCCAAAATCGTCTCCGACGATTATGTCGCTGAACGCATATGCGACACTCTTCGGTAAAGAGAACGTGATGCCAATCCTGAGTGATCCTTTCGGCATTTTGTTGGGCTCATCTGTACCGCGATGCATGGTTTCGTGGTTGCAAAGATGAACCTCGCCATGGATGTCGGGAGTGAAGTTGCGTATCATGCAGCCTGTTGCGCACAGTGTGAGTCGTAACACGACGTCCTGTGACTACACGAAATACTTCATTCAACATGATGGCGTTGCTGTCAGGGTTCCTCCGAGCCATAATCGGTAGGTAGCGGTGCAGTAGTAGCCCTTGGGCTGTCTGAGCGAGGCATGCCATCGAGAGTTCCTCTCTCTCTGTATCTCCTCCATGTTCGAACAACAACGCTTTGGTTCACTCCGAGACGCCTGGAGACTTCCCTTGTTGAGAACACTTGCTGGCACAAAGTAACAACGCGGACGCGATCGAACAGCGGCATTGACTGTCCAGGCATGGTTGAACTTCAGATAACACGAGCCATGTACCATCTTCCTGGTGGAATGGCTGGAAATGATCGGCTGTAGGACCCTCTCCATCTAATAGGCTCTACTCATCTATGTTTCTTTACATCTCTGGGCGGTGTTAGTGACATCTTGAAGAGTCAGAGGGACTGTGTCTGTGATACAATATCCACAGTCAACGTCTATCTTCAGGACTTCTGGGAACCGGGGTGATGCAAAACGTGATGTGTGTATTAGTGACCTCACCGAGCCCATACTTCATTACCCCACTGAGTGCTAACCGCAAGAAATTCTGAATTCAGAAATGATTGGATGCACGGCACTGAAGAGACAGTGTTAGAACAACACAGTTTTAGTGATAGGACTGCTACGATTCCAAGGAATAACCATATCGAGAAGAAGCTGCGCAGCAGATCGGTAGATAGCGGTGCGCATCTTGACGATGCGTTTAAATCATAAGACGCGGTCTAGAACGTATGTGTTTCTGAACAAATAAGAATCATCTTTGAGTGAACTATCATCCTTCAACATTTGTCGGTGATATCCTGAAACACCCTGTGTACTCCGAAGCCATCTGTGTGCGGCGCAAGGTAATTCGTATACCGCTGGCAATGTCTCCTGTTCTTCCAGTCACGGATGTCACTCTGGCAGGCCGTCTGCTTGCACTGTATGAGTTCTAATCTCTCTCATTTGACCAGTGTGATATTTGCGCGTGTTATATGTAAAAGAGTAATGTAGGTTGACTTTTATAGGAACGTTAACTCTCGGAATTTTCAACAGTTCACCATACCATGAAGCAAAGCGCTTATGTTGTGACGTCGGACTCTGGCATTGAGTAAACGTATCCATGATGACTTCGCGCTCGCTAAACGAACGAAACGAAACGCTCTGCTCCTACCGGGAGAGTCTGTGTTTCCTCTATATATCCTACTTGGTAACAATCGCAGAGTGAGGAACAGTTCATAAGGAACAGTCAAAGATCTTGTTACGTACCTCTACCGTGTGTGGATTCTGTCTTTGATGATTCATCCAAGGTGGTATCTGCCTTTACTGCAGTGTGTTTAATGCCGTCGTTTAGTTTTAAATAGCTTCGTACTTAAATATATTTAATGGTTGTGACTATCTGCACTGATGTTCCGGTAATCGTGTAATTAAACATTACATTTTTGGATCACTTTTGCGTTTAGTGTACATCCTCTCGACCTTCTGCAGGTCTTCGGATATTTCGCTGTAATTTTCTAGCATTGAGACGTAAACAGTGACGATTGTATAAAACAGTCCTTAGCTCAATGATCTTCTAATGGGACTCTAAGTTCTTTGGAAATAACCACAGCTCGCTACATCAACTTGTGAGAAAGAAAAATGTCAGGGTTACGGCCATTGCGAAGCTGTTAAGAAACTTATCCTAAAGCTCCACGCCAATTCTCGTATGTCTACAGATCTACTCCTAACTCATATCAAAGCAAACCCTTTAAAAATTCCCTGTTTATCATTGCCAGTCATGTACTTCTGATAGTTGCTAAAAGCCCTAAGTAAAATTTTTTAGACAGTCCATTGATCTTTCGCTTTTATATCGTGTCCGTAAATTAGACCTCAAAGCTACTGGTGTCAAATATATTGAAATATCTTTGCTCACTGTTTGAAGATTTCCAGGCGAGTGCTTTTTCTCTCGTCTTAAAGGCCTGCAGTCATGCACGTACCGCTAATGACGGCAGAATATGCAAACAAAAGCTGCCTCCGCTACGCATTGTACCCGTACGCAGCATCGATCTGGCACCGTAACGCAGCTTTCTCCTAGTCTGCAGGCTTGTGCGTTGTGTATCTTAGCGGGTCACTGCAGGGAAGGGTTTCTAGTGTGTAACGTGAATGCCATGTTGGCAGCTAGTATATTCTGCGATTCTGTTAGACATTTTGTATGGACAGATAATGACATAAGAAAAAGAAGGAATGAAGATTGGGTTTAACGTCCCACCGACAACGAGAAAATTAGTGATGGAGCACAAGCTCGGATTGTGTCAAGGATGGGAAGAAAATTGACCGTGCCCTTTCAAAGGAATCAACCCGGCATTTGCCTTGAGCGACGTAGGGAAATCACGGGGAACCTAAATCTCGATGGCCGGACTCGGATTTTAACCGTTGTCCTCCCGAATGCGAGACCGATGTGCTACTAAAAACTGTGCCATCTCCGTCGGTAGTAATGCATACGTTACAAAGTACTCTCTACATGACATTTGAGACATCCACAGAGGTTTAACAAGAGGCATTAGGAACCAGAATCTCTCCAAGATCGATGTACTAGTGAATTTTAGTAGAAAATTACATGTAATAGAATAGAAGATTGTACTGTTATTGAGATTTACGGAGAGAGAGAGCAGTCTTGTCAGGCATTTCTTATCCAAGACTCTTTCTTATTGCTATTGGTATTGATCCCTGCATTCCAATTTTCGCGTAGAATGAGGCTGATTCTCTTACTTATCCTGTCTCTTATCATTTTATTTGGTTTCTCAAACGATTTATTTTAGTCATATCTACCATAATCCTTCTCTGCGCCTACATCACACGTTTTCCTGCGACCTCATTTCAGAATGGTTCAAATGGCTCTGAGCACTATGAGACTAATGGCTCTGAGCACTATGCGACTTAACTTCTGCGGTCATGAGTCGCCTAGAACTTAGAACTAATTAAACCTAACTAACCTAAGGACATCACACACATCCATGCCCGAGGCAGGATTCGAACCTGCGACCGTAGCGGCCGCACGGTTCTAGACTGTAGCGCCTTTAACCGCTTGGCCACCACGGCCGGCCTATGAGACTTAAAATCTGATATCAGTCCCCTAGAACTTAGAACTACTAAAGCCTAATTAACCGAGGGACATCACACACATCCACGACAGAGGCAGGATTCGAACCCGCGACCGTAGCGGTCGCGTGGTTCCAGACTGAAGCGCCTAGAACCGCTCGGCCACACCGGCCGAGGACTTCATTTCCTCTCATGTTTAAGTAGGTAATCTAGGAAGTGACGTCAACTTACAAACCATCCCAGCCAGTTTGTTAGTAGTACAATAAAGCGGCTTTAGAAAAGGACGATCTTGCACAGATGTGACTTTCACCGTTAAGCAGATAATAGCAAAAAATAAGCGAATATCACCCTGAAACTCATATAGCTTTTACTGATTACCGAAAAGCATTCCACCCAGTAACTAGGTAAAAATCATGGGATATTATGTTTCAAAGTTGATTTACGAATCACCAAAATAAAGTAGTGAAATGTATACATAAAGTTGCAACGATCAGTACACAAGTCGGAAACGGAACGTATAGCAAAAACATTCCTACGTCAGACGGAGTTGCAGCTGGACTCCTGTTCTGTTTATGATTTATATAGGTAATTTGATTAGTTAATGAGTGTAATAAATAATCGGAGGCATTTGTGTTGCGTCAGACTTTATGCTTAAGATGATGCTATTTTTATCATATGAATAAAACTGAAAACGAGTTGCCAAGAGCACTATAAATGTTATGCAAAACAAATTCTAATTTCCACAAATAAAACAAAAACCGTGGCATTGAAAGGTAAATGTAATGTTAGAACCAAAATTGTAATCACTGATTGTGTATTAGAAGAGCTTATGAGTTTTAATTCGTTAGGAAAACAAGAAGTTATTAATGCGTAAACGATTTTTGTAAACTAGTTACTCATATTCTAGCAAACATGCAGTACAATAAATAGAATCCTAAAAACTAAACCAGAAAAGAAGCACAAAAGACTCTCTACAAAGTAATGGTTGTGCCATCTTTTCTCTATGGAAGATGTGCAGTCTGTTTAGTAACATCGTGGTCGGGTTAATCAGTACAAAAGTGTATTTGACAACAAACCAAATACATACATACAACCTATATGAAGAAAAAAAATGCAAGTAAATTAATAATTTGTCCAGTCACCCCCAGCGTCGATAATTACATGCGTCTCGGCGGCATGTTTAAAACAAAGTTTTTTATTTATGTGGAAGAGCTCTCCAAATGCGTCTAATTTACGTTGATAGCTGTTTCAAAGTGAATTTACTTGCGCTTAACGCAACGTTAAGAAAAGGTTTGCAGAAATAGGATTAATAATCACCTTTTTCCATTTTTGGAGTCTGTTTGTCGACTGACCTGTGTTGTTCAAAGTCATCTTCGTTTATAACCAATTTATAGTGTGTTCCCAATTTTGTACAAATGACATTGATTTCTCCTTATACTTAGACGCCGCAGTATGAACCATTTTCGGACCTTTGGATTGGCTGCTGAGAAATACAGCCTCAAAATGCGACCCGTAAACTGCACTCATGTCTCTTCTTGTACATCTGAATCAAGATTTCAAATTAAACGAATTCTTTATGGACATTGCATGAAGGACAAAGGTTCCCTATACCGGGCTGCGAGGGAACTAAGGCGATATCCTTTACTATGTGTGGGTAATGACGAACACGCACTTACCAGATTGTACGCCGGGAAAAGTTGAGGACACAAAATCCAGTCTGCCGAAAAGAGATTCTCAACAACAGTTAAAGGATGTACCCTTTCGGATGAAACATAAAATGAAAAAAAATAAATAAAGGAACAACTTAAATTTTTCGAAAGAAGATTGTGTAACAGTTAGAAATTACTACTCGTAGCATTTTCAAACGATACCTTGGGAGAGGATTATAAAATGAGTTTTATCTTAATAATATGAATATTTATGTATGTGTTTGGAGAGAAAGAGAGAGATTGATTTTTGATTGAGATTTTTACTTTAAGTCGTAACTGGTACCTGAATTTTGGTTGCTGCCTCGTTGAAAGATCAGCTTCTGCACCAGTTGGTGACGTACTACAATTTGGAGGGAGTTATTGTTCTCTAAGGTTTAAAATACGACTGTGTATTGCGGATAGCTTTGACCCCAAGTTTTGATAGTTTTTCATACCTAAGGTACCACTGTTGTAAGTAGATAAGATCAAACAGCAGTCTGCTTTTCGTGAGAAAAGGAGATTGCTTGGCACACAAACTTCCTTAAAACTACAAGTCCTGCTACATCAAAATTGGTCAGTGGAGTTCAGCACCATACTATTGTAGAAGAACATAATCCAATTACTGTAATTAATAAATTATGAGAGAATGTTTCTTATTGATTGATCACTATAGAGAAAGCATTTCTGTTCCTCTATTTTAGTGAACTTTGTACACTTACAAGTCTGTCGATTGATAGACGGCGACGGCAATGAAGTTCACCTCCTTTTCCAAAAACAAGATATTTCTATTCTTCACTTCCAGAAAATTTGTATACATAAATGTTTGGCAACTCTTACACATACTTTACTCGGTTTTATCACTAAAATATCAGTTTTCATTAAATGTAACAATACGTTCTGAGCGACGGCCTAGCAACACGCCCTTTTTCCACAGGATACATATTAACAGTCACCTATTTTTAAATAATTTTTTTTAGAGTCCATACTCACAGATTCACAACTACTATCGTTGCGGGGATTGCGAGCTAAAGAGTTTCTTGATGTCCAGCTGCGATTCACTTCACTTCAAGTACTTTTTGACTCAGATTTACGGTATTATTTACATACATTACTGAGCTTCTCAGAATAAAATCAGGCACAAATTAGTTTTAAAAAAAGCAGTGAGGCACACATAACACTGTTGTACTATGACCCTAAGGAAACGTTGGTCAGATCTGTTTTGAAGTTGGAACAAGCAACGTTGGCTAATCCATGAAGTGCAGAATAAGAAGGAGAAAGAAAAGGCAAACCCTGTTTTAGAACTTATGTCGAGTATATTAAAATTCTATCAAGACGCCCTGTTCCACGTTTCAGTTGAAAGTCTTGCACGTTATGTGTAGCGTGTATTACGAAACAACGTGAAGGTGGCAGCTGTCAACGTCAGCAGTACGGCCTCTCACTACTGCAACGCGGGTTGCCGGACTGGCAGGCGTGTGGCCGCGACGGCCGGCTCACCAGGGCGCGGCATCTGCGGCCGACGCCTCAGAACAGCACAGCACAGCACAACACAGCACGGAGACCCACAGCAGAGCTCAACATGCGACCCCGGAGCGGCGTGGCGTCCAGGCCGGGTCTAATTTACGGCGCGTCGCGGCCGCCAGGCCACTTCATCAGCCGCTGTCAGCGCGGCGCCGGCCGGGTCCTCTGCGAGCCTCTTACGCATGCCGCCCATTCTCGCACACTGGCCATTGGCGAGCCTTGCGCGTTGACACTCCAGCCCGCATTACACGTCGACAGCACGCATGCTACCTGGACTGTGAGATCTGTCATCCCCTGTGCGTACGCGCGCGTTCTCCCATCTACGCCTGCAGCTAATTCAAGAATGCCGCTCATCGCAGGGAGGGATCTTCTGCCGCGCTCGTTGCTTAGTGTAATGAGTTCGAGTTGACGAACCGGGCAAATCTGACATTGTTAAATTCCAGCATGCGAACTATCGTGAAAAATTCATTTTTCGTCACTTATGGTTCAAAAGGCTCTAAACCTTATGCGACTTAACTTCTGAGGTCATCACTCACCTAGAACTTAGAACTAATTAAACCTAACTTACCTAAGGACATCACACACATCCATGCCCGAGGCAGGATTCGAACCTGCGACCGTAGCGGTCGCTCGGTTCCAGACTGTAGCGCCTACAACCGTACGGACACTCCAGCCGGCCGTCACTTATGTCTTGATCATATTTGATGGTATTATGACAGACCGTTTCGAGATGAGCCGAGTCGAGTCATCGTCAGAACCAGCATATTATTAGGAAATCAGCAAGACCAGTCATCATCTAATCGTCGCATTCATGTTGTAGATTCAGACTTAATCACTGAACACTTGAGGGTATACACTAAGAATACCAGTATTATTCATTTGTCCTGTTGCAAGGTATTTTGAAAAAAAAAATTGAATATGGATATCGCATAGCCGAAAATGGTAGTTCTGTTCAAAATAACCTTGCGGACAAGACAAAAGAATAAGTAATTATTTACATCATATGGTAATCTTCTTCGTTTGTTAGTGCCTCGGCCCGCATGTTGCGCAGGGTCGGCATGGCTTAGGTCAGATTTGGCGTAGTTAATTTTAAGGGGTGGCCGGATGCCCTTCCTGCCGCCAAACCATACCCCTCCGTACGGAATGAGTACACCCCAGCTGTCTGCGTCTACTGTAACCCATGAAATAGTGTGAACGTATTTCAAGTGTCTGCGAGTCATGTAAATGAGGCGGCCACCCTGATATTCACTTAGTGGGATGTGAAAAACCTCCTAAAAACCACATCTAGGCTGGCCCTCGTCGTTAATCCGCCGGGCGGATGTGATCTGGGGCCAGTGCGCCTACCAGAGTCCAGGAAGCAGCGCATTAGCGCTCTCGGCTAACCTAGCGCGTATCATATGGTCCATCTCCGAACTGTAAATGAACGTAAAATTCATACATACACCACTAATGGAGCTTTACGTCTAACATATACGTGGTTTCTAAGATTTTTTAAGTCAGTAGTGATAGAGACATCATCAGAACCAGTATCTTGTTAGGAAAGTAACATGTCAACCCGTCATCTGGTGGTTACGCGCTGTAAAACTGTTGTCTGTGTCCGTAACGTAGATTTAACCATTGAACACTTGAGAGTATACACTACGAGTACCATTTTTTATTCGTTTGTCCGAAATTCAAAGTATTTTGAAGAAAGGTTCTGAAGATGGATTTTGTATAGCCGAAACAGACAGTTTTGTTGTTAAACTCTTGCGATCACGACAAAAGAAAAAAAAAACGTATTTAAACATATGTTCCCTTTCCAAACCGTTATTTTATGTAAAATTGTGCACATAAACCATTAGAGGACTTCTACGTATAACATACACGTGATTTCTAGGATTTCTTAAGTGATTAGTGAATCAAGGAATGTGAAATAAACTAAATATACGAAACTTTCATCATCAAAAATATCGTCGGTAAAGAACAAAATTAGTGGAACTGAGTTTTCAAAACTGCATATAATTCGTCTTTTAGGTATCTCTGAGTTCAGAATTTTAACAGTAATTGGTTCTGCTGTAGAGTCGTCTTCTCACCATGCTATGGTTACGTTTAACACGATAACACAAGTATATAATTAGAAACTATGTGTTCGCCTTGAGACAAAGTTAACTTTCGGCGCTAAATCCCTGGATTTCATTCATCCAGTATTTGAGAGTGACAGCACTTAGTGACTCCCAAATACTTTACATATAGTTCCAAGCAACTACTTAACATTTTGTAGTTGCCCCCCATCAAAATGATGAAAGGAAAATTTTATCGCTTAATCGTGCGTTTTTGCTTTTCGTGCAGTAAAATTTCATAATCAGGCACGACATTTTAATTTGTTACTTCTTTACTACCGACTCTATTCGCAACGGAGTTGATGGACAGTATCCACATGTACCAATGAAAGTACCTCCAGGTTTATATCATTACAAGACACTTGGTTCAGGAGACATGACGCAACTGAGATTTAGATGCTTGAAAAACTAGCTTCGGCTTAAAATGGCAAGCACTAAAACAACAACATCAGGCATAACTTTTAATTTATTACTTCATTACTACTAACTCTATTCACAATACACTTTGCAGATAGTATCTGCTTATATCACGGAATCTACCAGCAAAATTATATTATTGTGCTGCATAGCTCAGCAGGTATGACGTCATAAACATTGAAATGAAAGCATAGCTAGCCTTAACTTAAAATGGAGCAAAAATTTTAAACTCCGTTTTCATCCGTTGTTACATAACGAGCAAACTTAGCGATTTCGGACAGATCTTAAGAATAATTTCATACTTTTCCCAAACTTACATGCTTAGTGTCAAATATTTAACACATTAACGCACTTTTAAATTAGTCAGACTTTTCAAACTGTTTTATGTATGAGAGATCGATACTTCAAGAAACAGCAAGTTTACTGGCATTATACCAATTGTTCATTATTCATCCGTGTTCCATACTCGAACACGTCTACCTTTTCCCGTTTTACGCACCACACAGCGCAGTGTCTCCCTCATCGTCAGGTATTCTTCACTACGTTTGATTTGAAACGCGAACTGTGTTCACAACCTACTATCATCTTTTAGGGTTTGAGAGCGTTCCTAACTATTACAGCTTCACTTGACAAAGTGTTTCAGTTCACAGAGTGCAGCAGTAACAGCTCGGGTATCGAAGATTTTCCCCCGTGTATAATGTTTGGCTCATGTATGAGTAACAACTCAATGTGACTACTGTTAATGAATTATGATATAGTACGCTTACTTTCATAGTTTAACGGAATGCGTAAAGGCGTTTAAAATGATTTGAAGGAATCAAATTCAACAACAACGATTTCAACTTTCCTAAATCAAGTTATGAGTGTAAACGTGTCCCTTCTTGTAGAAAAGACCGGTGCGATAGAGATATGTCTGCACTTTAGACGGTCAAATACCTAATGAAAAAAAGTGTGAATCAGAAAAATTAAAAAGCTCGATTAATTCAAGACTGAAATAGGTTCTTGAAGGTTTTTGCAATCCGAAACTACCCTCTTTGGCTGAACTGTCTGGAAAAGAATAAAATACGCTGTCCGCTAAAAGTGGGTTATAGGAGCGTTAATTCTACAGAAGGCAAATCAGTTTCCATAAGCTAAGCTCACACTGGTTACTGACGTTAACAACTGCTAAAAGTTCCGAAAGCTCTACCGTTTCAATACCCGTTTCAACAACTCGCCTTAACAAATCGTCAGGACGTAGAACGACGTTAACTTCTCCACGAGGCGGCTGCAGGATCAGTGCCTCCCCGTGGCCCTATTCGAACTTGAAGCTCCACCCTAAGCAAGCTTTCTGGCTAACAAGACTCCGCTCCCGAAGTGCAGCTTGAAGTTATCCTTCTCACAAGACATTCAAAGATGAACTTCTCTAGGAGACAAGAGTAAGTAGTTCCTGAGCCATATGAGTACCTCGCCACTCATATGTAGGTACGAGTACGTGAGAGACGTTTCTAATAGACGGCTTTAAAGCCCAAGTTGGTTTGTCGATGTGCGGATATGAAAGAGGTCCTCAGTTGACTCACAGTCCATCTACGTAGAGCTGTAGAGCTTTGACATGGGCGCCGCATCGAAAACATGTTCAAATGTGTGTGAAATCTTTTGGGACTTAACTGCTAAGGTCATCAGTCGCTAAGCTTACACTCTACGCAACCTAAATTATCCTAAGGACAAACACACACCCATGCCCGAGGGAGGACTCGAACTTTCGCCGGGACCAGCCCCACAGTCCACGACTGCAGCGCCTAAGACCGCTCGGCTAATCCCGCGTGGTGGCCCCGCATCATTTGGTTTCGAAGACAGTAACGTGTCGTCTGCTTTCATTTTCGGAATCACAGGTAAGCGTTTATAAATCTGCTGGTTCTTACTAAATTAGTAATAGACCGACAATGTTGGTCTTGTAAAAAGATTTTAATTGGACCGTGATTGTGCTTGCTGGAAAGATATGTGACTGTTTACTGTTTTCAGCTCTCAAAAGCTTTTTACTGAAAGGAAGTAATAGTAAAACAAATGAGATTCGATCCAAAATTCTATCAGCTATAAGTAAACTGCAGTAATGTAAAAAAGAACTCTCCGCAGCCTAGTAAGGAAAAGTTGTACGAAGTACTAGCACTGATCATAAAGGAAGTGAAATATCGGGACTGACCGTATTTGATGTATTCTCTTTTGAAAGTAAGATATAAGACAGTAGTACACTTCAGCAAGCAGTGTAATAATAGTTTGGCATGAGCAACACACCAGGAATATTTACCACTTTTTTCACTGTTCTTTCTTTTTGCACACACTGGCTTTCAATAATACTTAATATCTGTATAATAAAGCAGCAAAGTAATGATCATTACAATTAAAAGAATTGCTTATGGTAGAGCAATACTAACAGATGCTTTCTGCGGCAAAATTCAATATAACTTATTTAGATGCTGTAAATGACTATTGCTTCGTGTGGGCTATGATTTGACTCATCTATGTTAATGAGCACTACTTGCACATAATCATGTCTGACAATACCTGACCATTGAAACGTAAGCCTGGATTGTAGCTTCTGCTGACTCTAGAATTATTAGAAGCATTTGTCCTATAATTAATAGTGAGATTAAATTTATTGCTATAGATGTCCCTGTATTTCCTAATAAGGTTAATAATTAGTGTCTGGCAATTATATTTGCTGCTAGTTGTATTGTTAATGTACCTGGTCGAATAACATCTCTAATTGTTTCAGTTAGTACCATAAATGATATTAGTGCACGTGGTGTAAGTTGAGGTCAAGGTGTGTAAATATATTTTTAGTGTGATTAATTCATTCAAATAATATAAATCTAAATCATATAGGTAAGGCGATTGCGAATGTTAATGCTAAGTGTCTTGTTACAGTAAAAATATAAGGGAATGGTCATATGAAATTATTGAATAATATTATAATGAAAATTGAAACAAAGGTGAATGTTGTTCCATTGAATGATTTTGGTACTAATCCTGTTTTAAATTCGTTATGCAACGTTAAATTTAGTTTCTTTCAGGTAATATTAATTCATGATTCTATAAGTCAAAATAATAATGGAATTAATAATAGTCCTAGGAATGTTCCAGTTCAATTTAATGATAAATTAAATATATTATTAGATGGATCAAATGTTGAGAATAGGTTTGTTATCATTTTCAGGCTAGATTTTTTATCTCAATTATTTTTTCTGCTCTTTTAATAAGATTTGATTTAAAAGAGAAAACGTTTATTTGATCAGATAGAATTGAATCATGTGAGTGGGGGTATTTGAGGGATTTGCATTAAAATTCATCAGAAGTAGGCGTTAATCTACTATTATTTGGTTTAAGAGACCATTAGTTACTTTCAGTCATCTGATGTTTCAAGGTGTACTAATTATTTAGTTATCTTAAATTGACACTCTAATGTTATATATTTTAACTAACTCCTAAAGTCATCTTAGATAATCACTTGATAAATAAATTTACTGAAGTTCTTTCAACTACAATTGGTATAAATCTGTTGTTTGCTCCACAAATTTCTGAGCATTGACACAAGCAATAACCTGGCAGACGCACTTTGACTACGCATTCACACTACTGTGACACTGGTAGTGAATATTAAAGCGAGCGGAACCCTCCCGCTTGACACTTCCAGAACTGACCTTTCCTCGAAGCTTGTAATCGTACAAGGGCAGTAGTGACCAGCCTGGCGTTGCCCCAGGTTCTGTCAATGCCAACAGAATTACCTGTGATCTCTACTCCGTGCCGTCTGCACATCGGCTGCCGCCGCCATCTCTCATCAGTCCAGTTTACACCAACAGCCACAACGGCACTGCCCAGCACCTCTCCTCTCCATCCTCTCGCTGTCCTTAAATCTCTCTGGTCTCAGTCGAGCAGCAAAGATTGTAACCATGGGTATATAAGTACCCAGGAAACCATCGATATGAAACGTCGTGGCTGACTAAATCTGTGTGCCAGACCGAGACTTGATCACAGGACCTTTCTCTTTCGCGGGCAAGTGTCCTACCGACTGAGCTACCCAAGCACAACTCACTACACTTCCTTACAGCTTTACTTTCGCCAGTGCCTCGTCTCCTACCTTCCTTCTGGAACCACCGATATACCCGTTGCACAGCGCAGTATATACATGAAAATGTAAATACAGTTACTTCCAGTCCTGCACAATAATTTATCCTTATGCTGGCCTTTTAGTCTAGTAGCCAGTAACTGTTTCGAAGTGTCACAATTTTGTAAATAACTGTCCTGATATTTCAAGCAGAAAAATCTATAACCGGAATATTTGAAATCTTTTCTTGGCAATTATAATTTAATAAAACTTTAACTAGGTTTTTTATGAAAAATGCATTGCTTACATGAAAACTTAGATTATCTTTATTATTATGCAGTTTACTATTCTACAAAAGTTACTAGAGTTTATTAACAAAGGTAACTGCTTTTCAGTTCGAAAACAGGATACTTGGATTACTGCAGCACCTTGTATAGGGCCTTGTATAGGTAAGTGACTTAGGCTAAACTACAGGTGACCAATAAAAGGTTTATAGCATAAAAACGTATTATTGATTGATAAAGGACGTTACTGCTCCATGTAGTTCTACAATTCTCAACTCATTCTTTGAGATGAAGGTGGTGGTAGTGTCTGTCTCCTGTGTCACAGAAATCCATGGATATTGCTGTATAACACGGTTTGAAAATTCTGTTCTTTGCGTCGTATTTTCGTATTTCAGAGCTACCGAGTGAATGCCATGAATAATAGCACAATTTCTTCCACGTCTAAGGTCATGTAAAATAATATTGCTGTTCTTTTTGTGTAGTTGAGTTCACAAGATGCCAACACTTGGCCTGCCAGCTACCGTCTAACACTTGCCACAAAGGTGCCTTGCAGCTCGACCACCAAACATACATTTTCTATTCGCAACCAGCAAGTTTCGTTGCGGAGGTACTTCCCTCCATGTTTTACCTTACCAAAAACCTACTTCCCCTATGCATCAGCCAGTATTAGAAGTAAAGGTTTTTATTTTCATTCCTTGACAGAACATTATGTTCTAAAATTCAATCTATAGATTCCTTACATTGACATAATCAACGAATAAAACATTTAAGTAGATATTACATAAAACAGGTTGGTGATACGGAAGTCACATTAAGGGGACACAGTGGCGAACAGGCTCAAAAAAATCGAATTTTCTTTTTTAGTCTTAATCTATGCTCCAATTATTTGGCTACAAAATGGCGTTTGTTTCATACAAATCTGATTATTAGATTAGGAGTTATTAATTTGTTCGTGAAGCATGGTAACTAGCGCCACGTCCATTTTTGCTGTGTCTTGCGCAGTAGTCAGCATTGACAATAGTACAACAATCATTTATGTTCCACGGATATAAATGCTCTTTATTTGGGTTGCAAGACAGAATTGTTATTCTGATGTTTGTCAGCCTGTCTGCATTGTCGACTATCGTTTGTCAGTTTCTTCATCCTAGTTGTTTACGTTTGGGTGATACAAATGTAATGATTTTGTGACACGTTATAAAACAATGGGTATAATAAGGAAGTTTAGATATAAGCCTAAGTTACATGGAAATATATATGTAAAAATAAACCGCGAAACTGCTAGTTTTGAACAGAGGGCAGAAAATAATATTGAAAGTGAAGTCAGTGCGAGTGTCAGTGCTTCAAGCAAGAAGCTTCTAGGTGCTGCCGGTTCTCCAAGTGCCTCTCAAATGCGTGACAATGCAATATATGGTGTGAACAGTGTTTCTGTTGTTACTGACACAAACATTATGATCTGCATAAGGTTATTACGTGAACTTATCGAAAAACGCACAAATTGTAAAAACTGTGGTGGAAACGTTACTTTGCACGAAGATGTGGTGAAAACCAAGGGAATTGTTCGTAATTTAGTTTTGACATGTTTGGAATGTAGCTGTACTGCCAATACAATGTCATCCCACTTAACAAGAAGCAGATTGTATGAAAACAATACAAGATTAGTGTATGCACTTAGATCTATTGGAAAAGGGCGAAGTGCAGGTGCTGCTCTTTGTGCAGTGATGAACATTCCTCCACCTCCAAGAAAGTTTTATGTTTACAACAAGACTATTGGTGCAGTTGTAGCTGAGGTAAGTGAATCTACAGTGTTGAAAGCAGCCAAAGAAGCAGTTCAGTTGAATGATACGAAATCTGAGCCAAGGCAAATTCCTGATGGTTTTGATGGCAGTTGGCAGAAACGTGGGCATGCATCCCTAAATGGCATTGTGTCAGCAACTTCTTTTGATACTGGGAAGGTTCTGGATATTGAAATTATTACTAAGTTCTGTGACATCTGTAGCAAAAATCCCACTATACAACATGTGTGCAAAAAGGACTATGATGGTTCTAGTGGAGGCATGGAAGTGGCTGGTGTTGCTAACATTTTCAAAAGGTCTGTGCAGTCAAGAGGTACCCTCTATACAGACTATCTTGGGGACAGGGACAGTAAGGCTTATCGGAAAGTGGTAGAAGATAAACCTTATGGGCCTAGAGTCAAAATAAATAAACTGGAATGTATAGGACATGTACAGAAAAGAATGGGATCACGACTTCTAAAGATATGTAAGGAAAAAAAGTTAGGTGGTAAAGGAGGCCTGACCAAGGCTGAAATAGACAAGATCCAGACTTGTTATGATATGGCCATTATAAATAACTGCAACAATGTAGAAGCAATGAGGAGAGCCATCTGGGCTTCTGGGCTATATTCTTTCATAAAATTTCAACAGATGAGGAACCACAACATAACGTTTGCCCACGGGGACCCGACAGCTGGTGCAAATTCAACAACCCAGCTACATCATCCAGCTATAAGAACAAACATTCAGTTCCAGAAAAAATCCTGCTAGCTGTGAAACCCATTTTCAGAGACCTTAGCCAACAAGAGCTCTTGAAAAAGTGTCTCCTTGGAACAACTCAAAACCCAAATGGAAGTTTGAATTCTGTCATTTGGACAAGGCTACCAAAAACTGTTTTCGTTAGAAAAGAAACACTAAAATTTGGTGTTCATGATGCAGTGATGTGCTTCAATGCTGGTGTGTCAAAGAAGACTGATGTATTAAGACTCTTGAGAACAAAAGATGGTATCAATACTGAAAGGGGACTGAAAAAGTTTGACATGGACCGTATCCGTTATGCTGATATTTCTGCAGGAAATGCTACCAAGGAGGCCAGGACAGCCAGAAGATCAGAGAAAAGAAGAAAAGATAAAGATCAAGAAGCTGAGCCACAGTATAGCCCTGGAATGTTTTAAAAGTGTGTCTGTATGACATTGTACATTACTTTCTTGAATGTAAAACTTTAATACCATTTTTCTCAAAACTACATTTTTTGACCGTCTGGTACACTTTTCTCAAAAACTATGAATGCTACAGACATCAGACTTACAGTATCTCTTGTTAATACAACGATGATTAATTAGGTAATAAATAGACCAGTAGTGATAAAAAGAACAAATTTACAAGCTCCAGGGTGTTCAGAAAAGTTTAAATATTTTGTCTTATAGAACAAAATAATTATTACTCATGAAATATATAAAATACATTAACCATTTTTACGTGATTTGAGAATGATGTTTCAGCTGTACACGGTAAAAGTTTCAGGTCTTTATCTCTATTAGTTACGTCAGAAAGTGTACCTGTAGTTTACTCGTTTTAGCATTGATTCCTGATGGGAGTTCCCTCGCGACTGTGTCCCCTTAAGTAAAAGCAGACAAAGACGTTAGATACGAAAAATATAGGTAATATCGATAATAGCGTTACGTTTTGTGTGAATTAGGAGTATGCTCGTCTGCACGTTACAGATGGCAACTATCCTTTTCATTGGTGTTATGCATAACGAGTAACCTTTCAGTCTATCTGTCGTTTTAAAAGAAGAGTAGACATATTGCACTTTATTCCGATACGAACTTAAGATCACTAAGTATATACTCGAGCAGCTCTCCGGCAACTACTTGGAGCTAAATTGTAGAGCTAGCGCGTATTTCATAGGCCCAGTATTTTCAAAATTATCAATTGATAAGGAATAAAGAGGCACATGAGGTACGATCACAAGAGTTGTCGAAATGGAAAAAGTCATTCAGCAATGTTACGGGGTTGAAGATGCTCTAAATTCGGAGGAAATTACGAATAAACTGAAGGAAAAGAAGGGTGATATACAACATGCAGAAGAACGAATGCGGAATAATAAGACTGGAAATCCAAGAACTCTACCCCTCACTTGGAAGGCAGGATGTGGGCTCTCGCCCCTTTAGTCTATACATCGAAGCCGGAAATAAAAGAAAGGTTCAAGAGTGAGATTAACATTCAGGCTGAAAATATATCAGTTATAAGATTCTTTGATAACGTTGCTACCCTCAGTGAATGTGAAGAAGAATCGCAGGAGCTGTCCAATGGAATAAACTATCTAATGCGTATAGCCTATGGACTGAGGTTAAGCCGAAGAAAGGCAAAAGTAATATAAAAATTGATGATCAAGACAAAGACGAAGGAATTGTGCTACCTTGAAAGCAATAAATAACGGAAGAAGCAAGGTGGAAACTCAATGCAGGCTAGCACAGTCCCCGTAAAGACATTCCTGGCCTAGAGAAGTCTACTAGTACTAAACATAGGCCTTAAAATAAGAAGAAATTACTAATAATGTACGTTTGTAGAACGTCTACATCTACATCTACATCCGTACTCCGCAAGCCACCTGACGGTGTGTGGCGGAGGGTCCCTCGAGTACCTCTATCGGTTCTCCCTTCTATTCCAGTCTCGTATTGTTCGTGGAAAGAAGGATTGTCGGTATGCTTCTGTGTGGGCTCTAATCTCTCTGATTTTATCCTCATGGTCTCTTCGCGAGATATACGTAGGAGGGAGCAATATACTGCATGACACTTCGGTGAAAGTATGTTCTCGAAACTTTAACAAAAGCCTGTACCGAGCTACTGATCGTCTCTCCTGCAGAGTCTTCCACTGGAGTTTATCTATCATCTCCGTAACGCTTTCGCGATTACTAAATGATCCTGTAACGAAGCCCGCTGCTCTCCGTTGGATCTTCTCTATCTCTTCTATCAACCCTATCTGGTACGGATCCCACACTGCTGAGCAGTATTCAAGCAGTTGGCGAACAAGCGTACTGTTACCTACTTCCTTTGTTTTCGGATTGCATTTCCTTAGGATTCTTCCAATGAATCTCAGTCTGGCATCTGCTTTACCAACGATCAACTTAATATGATCATTCCATTTTAAATCACTCCTAATGCGTACTCAGAGCATGGTAGGCCATCGTATACTGTGGAAAAATCGGAACAGAAGTAAATTGGAGTGTTTGAGGTATAGTGCTGTTGAAAATTAGGTGGGCAGGTAAGGTAAGGAATGTGGAGGTTCTCCAAAGACTCGGCGAAGATAGGAACTCATGGAGAAACTGACAAGAATAAGGAAGACGACGATAGGACACGAATTGTGACATTAAGGAATAAATTATATGGTAATAAAGTGTTTACATTGTATCTTAGTAACACGTGTCACGCATTGTGAACTTTCAGGTATTAGTTACATAAGCTAATATTAATGTGTATAAGTGGCATGTCATTTTCGTCGTCATATTTTACTTTAATACAAACTACTCCGTCAAAGTTGGTGGTAATGTTTTCTACACCCCGAGAATAATTTTCATTCTTGCCTACCCTGTTGCTCACAATGTAATAATCATACTCTCCCGCACATGTTGAGTTATGTGATTTCCACATAACGCTTTTTCTTAGCTGATACAGTAAATACGCCGCTATAAAAATCAGTGAGACAGAGAGCAGGTGAACAAAAAAATTTCATTACGCTTAATATGAGCAGTGAAGCATACAAATCGTCACAGTTGCGGGCCTTAACCTACAGTTATTGATTTTCGATGCAGTTCAGAGCATGTACAACTTCATAGTTCAGGATTTCACACAGATGACAGTCTGGAGTTCCATTAATTTCTCATTGTAGTTCAAAGTTTTTAAAAGTATAACCAATTTGTATTTTCATAATCCAGAATTCATAATTGATCCTAAAATGCGTACGGATTGTTCCACAAAACTTTCGGGTCAACTGGTGGATGTCGGTAAATTCTTGACACGATATCTCTACGCAGAGTCTTCTCCCCACCATCATATGTACATTGTCGAAAGTCCAGTGGACCCCCCCCCCCTCCCCACCATCCATCAATGTTTCTGATTCCACCGACTCATGTGTGGTACATTTCAATGTCTCTGTACAAGCGTTATGTGAAAACACGTGTTCGACTGTCAAGTCTGTGCGTTGCTCCAAGCACCCTCTGTTGTGGATGCTCGCCTTATCGACATTCGTTCGATAAAACGGCGGAACGACGTCGGCTACGCAGAGCACGAGCTTTTTCAGTGACAGGATTACTGACTAGATCCAACTGAAAACGACTGTCTCTGCTGATAAGGTCCTCAACAATCTAATTTCTGCCGATTCACTTACTACAGTATTCCAAACTTCGAAGTATTTGCCAGAATTTTCGT
Source organism: Schistocerca nitens (assembly GCF_023898315.1). NCBI lineage: Eukaryota > Metazoa > Arthropoda > Insecta > Orthoptera > Acrididae > Schistocerca > Schistocerca nitens. Next base: position 467,555,064 of record NC_064617.1, on the reverse strand, counting down.
TTCATCGTACGTTTCCAGTAAATGGCAAGTAGGGCCACACGTTGTTATTCACGGTTCAAATCTCTTCTTTGTTCTGACAGTCATACGTTGTAGCAGCCTCCGTACCTGATGACGAACATTCATTTCCTAATAACACAGTTTCGCCTACAGGCTATCGATATCTGAGACGAAAACAACTTGGTAAATCAAGGTGTTGAGAACGCCTAGTGTTGACGCCGAATGATGGCAGATAGTATCCTTTAAATGAAGATCTACACGAGTGGGCTTTCGTTATACCGGTTGTCCGAATGTGTCATCGCTGTTACGTTCCAGTCTATAAATGGCAAACAACATTCTTTCTCCACCTCCGCAGAAAATTTTAGGTTCAGTGAGCGAAGCTAGGACGTTGAAAGAAAAATCTCACGTGCATCGGATATTGTAATGACTAATGTTCAAAGAAGTTACAGGGTATATTTTTCATTCAGTCTTCTTTGAGATAACTTTCAATGTAAACGTAGAAACCCTAAACCGTTAGCCAGTCGAAATGTAAAGAATATACATACAGTATCAGTAACTGACAGCTGCTTCCTTCCAGATGCATACTAACGGAAACAGAAAGAGATAGTACAGCAATGATAGAAAATCGCCGATCAAACAACAGCTCTAACATGAAAGCAACTTTGGAATTCTAGCAAGTGTGTGGTTAAAGAGGACACTGTGCTACTGTTTGATGTTTCATTCAGACGTTATTTGACCGCGATATGGCCCACACAGTTGGTCGAATTTACTGTTTCCTACAAGTTGTGATCCAAATCAAAGCAGACAAGGGTACGTCACATTTTACTTGCGAAATTTCAAATCATAGGGCAATAAAATTAATTTTTTTAAAGAGTGAATCGCCATTTGTCTGTGTATAACTGTATTTATCTTCAGTACCATCCAGATTTCCGTTTTTGTGCCATTATCAAGTACATTGCTGAAAGTTTTTAATCTATTATTACATCATATCTGTAAAGGCCGTCCAAAGCCTTAACAAATATGACATAATAATAGCCTAACGTGTTTTATCATCGTACTTGATAATGGTATAAACGCCGAAATCTATATAGTACAGAAGATACAATGATACACTGTCAAATGGCGGCTTACTTTTTTCAAAAAAAAAAAAAAATATTTCTTAACTCTGGCTCAATACCATCGACAATTTTTCCAATAAATTTAGTGCATGATCCACATTCGAGACGATGATAACACTAATGTGTTCCCCTTTTCTGTTTTCGATGATCCTGTACAGTTGATTTCAGTTGCTGGAAGCGACAGACGGAATCTAATATTATTTTCAAAACGATAGCACTCTTTTCCTCAACTTCTTAATTAGAGAATAAATACGAATTTTGTTATCAAAATTAGGACCTCGCCATGGGAGGATCGTAGTATACAGCACACGTTCTACCTTCTGAATTCATTCGTCATCGAGTTCTTTAACAGCTAAAATTGCGACGTATTTCAAGCAAGATCTTCTCAAATTTAAAAATGAAGCTTGTCATTGTACTTTATTTCACAACTACTAATCTAGAATGATAAGACAGTGAAGAACAAATATCGAATTGCACAAGCCGTTAAACAAGTCGTTGAAACGTGAGATATTACTTGTTTTTGAAGGTCCAGCGTAGAAAGCCAGTAGAGATAAGAAATGATTTCTAGCGGTACTTTCAGGCGTTATCTCGTCCGTTTCCACAACTTTCTCTCTTAGAGTTTTGTGTAGTGAGAAGAAAGTGACTTTCCGTTACTGGGAAGACGTGCTTTGAGTACACTCTACTTTAGTTTTATCGTAAAAAAGTATAGCTTTAGATCGTTTTCTCTGAATGTTTCCATTAGCTATTCTGCAAAATAGCTTCAGATACCAAAAATGAATGTGAGGCCGTAGGCTGCAACCTCTGCTAGAAGACGTTTAAGGTTACGTGTTGTACTTACTAAATGTCGTTTCATTTCCCTTTTGGTAAACACAACAAAAATGTAAGTTATACCTGACGACTGTTGTACATGTGGCTAATCCGTAATAAGCGTGATAGAACCGGATATAATATTTTCATAACTAAGTTTGCATTTTTCCAATGAAAAGTGAAATGACAATAAAATTAAAAAAATTTTCATAGCGATGATGTATTTTATTTTATTTTGTATTTATTTATTTATTGTTCCGTGGGACCAAATTAAGGAGAAATCTCCATGGTCATGGAACGAGTCCATACACAAAATTATAACACGATAGTAGAAACAGATAAAATGAAATATAAAAAAACATATTCAGGCGACAAGTCGTAAGTTTAAATAAAGAAAATCAACAATGTAACACTGCAATTTGCTTAATTTTTTAGCTCTTCCAGGAGCTCCTCGACAGAATAGAATGAGTGAGCCATGTGGAAACGCTTCAGTTTAGACTTGAAAGACTTTGGGCTACTGCTAAGATTTTTGAATTCTTGTGGTAGCTTATTGAAAATGGATGCAGCAGAATACTGCACCCCTTTCTGCACAAGAGTCAAGGAAGTGCATTCCACATACAGATTTGATGTCTGCCTAGTATTAACTGAGTGAAAGCTGCTAACTCTTGGGAATAGGCTAATATTGCTAACAACAAACGACATTAAAGGAAATATCTACTGTGAGGGCAATGTCAGAATTCCCAAACTATTGGATAGGGGTCGACATGAGGTTCTCGAACTTACACCACATATAGCTCGAACAGCCCGTTTTTGAGCCAACAATACCCTTTTTGAATCAGAAGAGTGACCGAAAAAAATTATACAATACGACATAAGCGTATGAAAATATGCGAAGTAGACTACTTTTCGAGTTGAACTGTCACTTACTTCAGATACTGTTCTAATGGTAGATAAAGCAGCATTTAGTTTCTCAACAAGATCCTGGACATGGGCTTTCCACAACAGCTTACTATCTATCCGAACGCCTAGGAACTAGAACTGTTCCGTCTCGCTTATAATATGCCCATTCTGTCTGATCAAAATATCGGTTCTTGTTGAATTGTGAGTTAGAAACTGTAAAAACAGAGTCTTACTGTGATTTAGCATCAAATTGTTGTCCACAAGCCACGAACGTATTTCATGAACTGCATTATTTGATACTGTTTCAATATTACACACAAGATCCTTCACTACCGAGCTGGTGTCACTAGCAAAAAGAAATATTTTTGAATCACCTGTAATACTAGAAGGCTTATCATTTATATAAATAAGAAACAGCAGGGGCCCGAGCACCAACCCTTGGGGAACGCCCCACTTAACAGTACCCCATTGCGACTGAAAATCACTACCACTCTCAATATTGCGGAGAATTACCTTCTGCTTTCTGTTCGTAAAGTAAGAGGCGAACCAATTGTAAGCTACTCACCTTACTCCATAATGGTCCAACTTCTGCAGTAATATTTTGTGGTCAACACAGTCAAAAGCCTTCGTTAAATGAAAGAAAACACTTAGCGTTCGCAACCTTTTATTTAATCCGTCCAAAAATAGAATAGAGCATTTTCAGTTGTTAAACCATTTCTAAAACCAAACTGTATATTTGACAGTAAATTATGTGAATTTTAATGCACCGGTAACATTGTATATACGAGGGTCGGTCAAAAAGTAATGCCTCCCATTTTTTTCTACTTAAAGAAATTAAGTTAAGTGAAAAATTTGAATTTGGCGCCATTCCTCAAACCTTCTTCTGCAATCCACTGCAGTAGTAACTTTCTGTGTCAACAGGTGGCAGCACAGCAGAAGTTTGTAAGATGGCCGACATCGATGTTCGTTTGAGACAGCGTTGTGTGATTGAATTCTTGAATGCAGAAGGTGAAACGCCCATACGCATTCATGAAAGACTGAAGAAGGTGTATGGTGTTGTGACAGTGGATGTCAGCACTGTTAGACGATGGGTTCGTCGTTGTAAGGAAGCTGAAGGGCAAACACCGTTGACTGACGAAAAGCGGAGCGGCAGGCCGGTGAGTGCAGTGACTCCACACAACATTCAGCAAGTTGATGACATCATTCGTGGTGACCGTCGGGTGACTGCAGATGAAGTGTGTCGCATTATTTCTCTTAGTAAAGGCAGTGTGATCACGATTATTAAACAATTGGGGTACTCAAAAGTTTGTGCACGGTGGGTTCCAAGAATGTTAACCGATCAGAATAAAGAGGCAAGGAAAACAATAGCCTCCCAACACTTGCAGCGCTTCCGTTTGGAGGGAGATGAGTTTCTGAAAAAAATTGTGACCGGGGACGAAACATGGGTGCATTTTTTTGAACCCGAATCAAAGAGGCAGTCAATGGAGTGGCGTCACACAAGCTCGCCGAGGAAGAAAAAATTCAAAACTGTGCGATCGGCAGGGAAAGTTATGGCAACAGTTTTCTGGGATACAGAGGGTGTGATTCTGGTTGATTTTTTGGAGCAGGGATGCACAATAAATTCTGTTCAATACGTCACAACCCTCAAAAAACTTAAAGCACGTCTTCAGCGAGTTCGCCCAACAAAATCAATGGCAGATGTTCTTCTTTTGCATGACAATGCAAGACCACACACCAGTCGTCACACCTCTGACGAGATTGTCAAAATTGGATGGGAAGTTTTGCCTCATCCCCCATACAGCCCTGACCTGGCACCATCAGACTTCCATCTGTTCGGGCCACTAAAAGAAGCTCATCGTGGGATTCATTTTGAAGATGAGGAGGCCGTCAAAACATCCGTGCGTCAATGGCTTAGGAAGCAGAGCTGTGATTTTTACCGTGCTGGGATACATGCCCTTGTTCAAAGATGGACCAAAACTGTAGAGATGGGCGGAGATTACATTGAAAAATGACAAAATGATCCTCAATGTTGTGGTTTTCAACCTATGTAATTGCATTTAAATTTCCTGACAATTAAACGTAGAAAAAAAAATAGGAGGCATTACTTTTTGACTGACCCTCGTACAACCTTCTCTATAACTTTAGCAAACACCGATGGCATAGAAATATGTCTAAAGTTGTCAACGTTATCCCTCTCTCCCTTTTTATAAAGTGGCTTCACTACAGAGTACTTTAATCGGTCAGGAAACCGACCACTCCTAAAGGAAAAGTTACAGATATGGCTAAGTACTGGGATGACATACACAGAACAATACTTCAGTATTCTGCTGGATAACCCGTCATATCCATGAGAGTTCTTGGTCTTTGGTGATTTAATTATTAAGTCAATCTCCCTCTTGTCAATATCATGGAGGAGCATTTCAGGTAACAGTCTCGGAACACTTTTTTCTAAGAGCTCTATATGATTCCCTATTGGGATTAGGATTCTATTTAGTTCACCTACTATATTCAGAAAGTGATTATTAAATACTGTACATATATGCGACTTATCAGTAAAACGGACATTCCCACTACGCACTGATTCTATATCCTCGACCTGTCTCTGCAGACCATATGGCTTTAATTTTATCCTGAGACTTAGCTATTTTATCTGCATACCACTTACTTTTTGCCTTCCTAATAATATTTTTAAGCACCTCACAGTACTGTTTGTAATGGGCTGCTGCATTTAGATTTTGACTGTTTCTAACGTTTTGATATAATTACCACTTTGTTCTACAAGATATTCTTATCCCTCTAGTCAGCCACCCAGGCTGATGATATACACACAGGGTGACCTGGTTATTCCCTTGAATTATATGTTTGCCGTTTCGAAGTTACTGATGATTTATTTTTAAGCATAATTCTTACAACCACCTCATGAAATCTAAGTGTTTCTAAAATTTTCTTTAGCACCGATACATGACAATAAACGCTATTTAATTTACTTTCCAAATGTGTTCTTTTTTTTATTTGAGAGGAAATGCAAGATAGTGTTAATACTGAAAAACCGGATGCTTGATATTATAGTCTAGAAATATATAAATAACTATTGTACGATGAAAGAGCGCTACTACAAAAACATTATGTGGTAAGAACAGTCCTCAAGTCAAAAGAAAACGTGAGAAAAAGTTGTTTTATCCTCCTACAACTACGAGAGTGAGTCAAATGAAAACCTTAAATATTTTTTTAAATATTGTTTATTGTGCAGAAGTGGTACAAAGCTGTATCACTTTTCAACATAATCTCCCCCACGCTCAATGAAAGTCCTTCAGCAATTACAAAGTACATAAATTCCTTCAGAAAAAAATTATTTTGGTAGTCCGCACAACCACTCATGCACCGTGTGGCGTACCTCTTCATCAGAACGGAACTTCTTTCATTCCATTGCGTCTTTGAGTGGTCCAAACATATGAAAAATAACTTGGTGCAAGGTCTGGTGAGTATGGTGGATGAGTAAGACACTCAAAACACAAGTCTGTGATTGTTGCAACTATTGTACGGGCAATGTGGAGTTTTGCATTGTCATGTTGCAAAAGGACACCTGCTGACAGCAGTCCACGTGGCTTTGATTTGATTGCAGGCTGCCGATGATTTTTTAGAAGATCTGTGTATGATTCACTGGTGACAGTAGTCCCTCTATGCATGTAATGCTCCAAAATGACGCCGTTTTCGTCCCAAAAGAGAGTCAGCATAACCTTCCCTGCTGATAGTTCTGTTCGAAACATCTTTGGTTTTGGTGATGAGGAATGACGCCATTCCTTGCTCGCTCTCTTCGTTTCAGGTTGGTGGAAGTGAACCCAGGTTTCGTCTCCCAGTAACGATTCTTGCGAGGAAGCCATCACCTTCTCGTTCAAAGCGCCGAAGAAGTTCTTTACAAGCATCAACACCTCGTTCTATTTCAGGAGTCAGCTGCTGTGGCACCCACCTTGCAGACACTTTGTGTAACCGGAGCACATCATGCGCAGTGTGGTGTGCTGACCCATGACTAATCTGTAAACATGCTGCACTGTCATTCAGTGTCTCTCGGCGGTTTTCCTTCATTATGGCTTCAACGGCTGCATTGTTCTGTGGAGTCACAACTCGTTGTGCCTGACCTGGACGTGGAGCACCTTCCACTGAAGTCACACCATTTGCGAAATTCCTACTCCATTCGTAGACTTTCTGCTGTGACAAACATGCATCACCGTATTGAACATTCATTCGTCGATGAACTTCAATATGTTTCACACCTTCACTACGCAAAAACCGAATAACAGAACGCTGTTCTTCCCTGGTGCAAGACGCAAGTGGGGAGGCCATCTTTATACTGAACTGCGACGGTATATGTGCATCTGCACTATGTTGCCACCTACAGGCCATTCTGCACCTGTTTGTAGCACGCTTACCAACTTACAGGATAACGGCGAAAAAATTCGATTTGTTATTACAAATTTAAGGTTTTCATTTGACTCACCCTCGTATAAATGAGATATTCTATGAGAATTAAACAACCTTGCGAAGTACACAAGGAGGCACAACAATTGCCTTGTAGAGATCTAATGTTAGTATATCATATACTTCATGAATAGAAATTGATATTCTAGTATACACATTCATTTTAACAGTTTATTACTACTTGATACACAGAATTGCGTATCAATAGTCTTACAACTGATTGTATCAAAATCTTTCACTCTGCCACTATATCTTGTGCACATTGTATCCCTGTTGAGAAAGTAAAATTAACCTCTGCTGATATTTGAGAATGTTGCAGCCAATATTTCTTTCGGTGTTCCAGATGAACCAGAACCTCTGCCCTAGATTTGATGTTCACATATCTTAGAATCTGTATAGGATGACCCTGCCCATTGTCCAACGCTGATAGTCTTTTAATGGATAGTGTACTTCCCGAAGGTTTCAAGTTCCGTAACATGCAAACAGAAGAGTTTCTGCTTTATTGTGTGACAGGAATCTCATAAGCAAATTACATAGATTCTGTTAACAGCGTGTAGTGCATGTTCGACTTGCATTTTCCAAATAAAGCCATGACAGTGACTACAATGATGATTGCAACATCTCTGAAAGGTGCACCAGCAACAACGAGCTACTGCAGCGAATCTTCCAGCCTCTATGTTAAACCACCACGGTGATACAGCAAGCAAAAATGTGATAAATGAGCATTAATGAGTTAGTTCAGTCTTCCTGTCAATGTCAAGATCATGATGTGGCATTTCCCATGTTCGAAATACACACAGTCTTTGAGGAATGAAAGACTCAAGATAAACACATAATCAAGGAAACACAATTTAAGCACCAGGGAACAGATAATCATGTTCTCCATCTGTTTGCCACAAATGTGCAGTAAAAGTGTGTTTACTCTTTACGGAGCGTGTAGAAATCCGAGTGCATATTAGACACCACAACAGTAGTCAGAAGATTTTCACTACCGTCTCTGCAGTAAGATAGGATAGCGCTCATCTGAACACTATCTCTGATGCTGCATTCTGTTATGTAGATGTAATACTGGCACTACAATTCGGCCTATATTTTCAGTTCTACTTGCAGAATCGATAAAGTATCCCGCATCTATTAACAAGATCCAATGTGTGCTGCAAAATCCCATGTGGTAATTGTCTTATGTTTTCAAGTCTACAAAACATACTTTTTGGGAATGTTTCTCAGCCATTAGAATGTTGTCATATGCAACTGAAATTAACTCTTTCATACATATAAGAAACGATGGTTTCTTTGCTTTTAACTACTTACTTTCGTCTACAGTTTAGGGTCGCCCAACTACCCAGTTCTCGCTACTTTGCAAGATACCCATTTAAAAACCACATTTAGAGAATTATAAATAGGGTTTTTTCGGATTTTTGGCTGAGTAACGAATAGCAAAATAAATGTCCGTGTAGAAAATATATATTAACGTTTTCATGTAATATCCATCTTCATTTTTCACTTGTGGTTTAAATGTAGATACTAATCAACTACTTATTTCTCAACAGTAATTCAATAAATAAAGAGAAAATATGTACTCGAATTCTAATACATATGTATTTTTTCCCATAAACTATCTCTTTCACGAGTTTAAGAGTTAGCGCTGTTCCTTTTTTTCTAGCTGAGAGTAATCACGGATTTTAATTTTGCCTTTAATATTCTGCCCTACACTACTGTTAAATTATTCTACGGCTTCTTGGGCATTCTTGTGGAATTTCCGTATAATCTTGAAGTTTTCAACTTAAGTGAACGATATCTCCTTAGAAATAGTTAATCCATCGGCTTTAAACGCAGCAAATAGCTTTTCTGTTGCTAAACGCATAATGACCAGTCCACTACATTCACTATGCGTCTACAATCCTTTTTAAGCAGATCCAAATGGAAACCGATTTTTATAAATTAATTTTTCGTGTATCCTTTAAAACACTGTAAACGTCCTTGGTTTGCATTATTTGTACTACTACATGAACACCCAGTCACCGTCCATTGCTATTTACAGTAAAGGATGATATCTTCTATTCTCCAGGTGTCTTCATATGTTCCCATGTTGAATGTAAGAAGTAAGCCTTAGTTGCATATTACAATGGCTTGGAATTTTTCAAATTGCAATTTATATTCCTCTATTACGGCAACAGTTGTCGCCACATAAACCAATCTTCCTTTATTCTCCCTCAATATCTATTTCTAGTTTTCTTTCGTGAACATATACCACACTAACGGCACTTAAAAAGAAGTACTCTATTTTATAGGGAATGGTTTAAGTTTGTTCGACACATTAGCTCTTTTTCTTAACACTTGTAGAATAAGACTGTTTGTGGGAACCAATCCTAATTATTCAGTATGTATATTTCACGGCAGTGTAGAGAACAATGTTCTGCATTAAGAAAAACATCTTTCTCCTGCTTTAATGTAACACGCGTATGGAAGGTGGATGTTTCCTTTGTTGGAGTCTATGTTACTAATCTCCATAAAGTTCACAGTTAAATACCGAATAAGGTAGCGTAGTGAGTAGTACACAAGACACACATTCAGGAGGGTGATGGTTCAAATCTCCATCCATCTATCCATATGTACTTTTTCTACGATTTGCCTAGACTACTTAAGGTAGACGCCAGGACGTTTCCGTTTACTTCCCCATCCTTCCCTAATCAGAGCTTGTGCTCCACTCCTAACGACGCCGATGTCGATGGGACGTTAAATATTAATCTTCCATACTATGTAAATTGAAGGTGGATGGGGGGGTAGCGTGAGAGGAAACGAAAGTGAAGGAAATAATGATATCAACTACATCAGGACTTCATACGGAATGAGCCGCTTTCAATGAAAACGTGTGCTGGACCTGGACTCAAACCTGGGATCTCCTGCTTACTGGACAGTGTTGAGTTAACTACTGCGCCTCCCAGGCACAGTGTTTATCGCAAAGGCGCGTTCCACGGTTGACCCACACTCCCTTCTAGCGCCACCCGTCCGCAGTCCCCGTCCATGTTGTCCATGCTCGTTAATTTTAGATTCCTGCTGGAGGTAGAATGTAAATGTGCATCCGCAATGAAGATTGTGGTTTCATTGGTTAACGAAGCTAATATGAATGTGTGGTTTCTGTTCTTTCGGACAGGTTTAGAATTTACGGAAAACCTACAACAACTGAAAGTGTTATCCGTACCATTTCCTGTAATCCCCTCAAATACAGAAAATCAATGTTTCATTCCATGATTCACAGACTTTTGAAACTTCCATTAGAAACGCATTCAGAGCGATCGAAAAAAATGTATCCACAGTTAAAAAGTCGACAACTTGCAAACTAATTGAAGGCGTTGTCTCATTTTTGGTGAAAGTGTAGCTTAAAGTCCAACTTAAAGATATCACTGTAGGTGTTCGAAATGGTCAAAATTAACATCCACACATAAAAATGCCGCCGAACTGAAGCACGAACTACTGACTGCAACGTGTTCAGTTGAATATTTGCACATGAATGTACAATGGATTCTCGAAGATCATCCGATGTGCGTGGCTTTTGTCGATAAACAACGTCCTTTAGTGTTCCCCACAGGTAAAAGTCCAGAGGAGTTAGGTCTGGGGAACGTGGTGGATATTCCACGGCACCTCTACGGCCTATCTATCTTCCTGGTAGATTTTCGTCGAGATACGCCCTAACACGATTTTGGTAGTGTGATGGGGCACCATCTTGTTGAAAGTAAACTCTTACGTCTCCATACAACTCTCAATTGGCAGATAAAATGGATGTCTGAAGCTTCTGAAGGTACACCTCACCGGTAACTGTGCCGTCAAAGAAGAATGGCCCAATGAAGCCCCGGTAAGACAACCCACACCACACATTTACTCCTGGCAAATTCACGGCTTTGTTTACATGAACGTTCGGATTTTCGGCTGCCCAGTAGATGTAACTTTGGCGATTTACTGCACCATTGAGTTTGAACTGTGCCACATCAGACTACACAATCATCACTGCAAACTTTTCATCGTTGCGCATCATGTTAGTAAACCACTCGCAGTATTCCATTCTACGATCTGGGTCGTCCTCGTTCATTGCGTTTAGCAATCGTGGGATATAGCAGTTCCCACTTTTCTGTCTTCAAAATTCGCTGAACACTTGAGCGACTCACTCCAGTTTCACGGGCACACTGTCTCACAGTTTTTGTGGTGAGCGAGTGAATTGTTGTAGCACACGACAGGAGTTAGCTGGACTTGTTACTGTTACAGGTCGCCCAGATCGTTGTTTGTGTACATCTTTAACACAGCCTTCGAATGTGACGAATCGTTAAACGTGTCGGTGGCTCTGTTTGATACTCATTTCGCCATTGCCGTTGAACCTCATTAATGTTTTCCCACTTAAAATAGCACTTCAAAACTGATTTCCTGTCATCGAATGTAAGCCTTGCGCCAGCCATATTTACTCGAGTAACTCGGTGCAACTAAGAACAAATCACTGACTATCTGGCGACTATCATCTGACAATACAAAACAACGCAATACAACGCTTGTGTGGCGATTTCCGGAACTACAAACTATTACACTGTCAAAGATGAGACAACTCCGTCAATTAGTTTGACAGTTATGGAACCCTCTGTACTATTCGGTAAGAGATTAAAGTTCTTCAATACATCGCAGAATCCAATGATTAGAAAACTGACAGTATTGATTCTTTATGCAGATAATTACAGAGGTCTTTCCAGAATTTCCTTCCGCCTAATGATAGTAGCCGCTATAAATTTACTAAAATGACTTACTTACCTATCACATGCTATGAAATTAACAAGTTATTTGACAACACAAATTTAAATCTAGTCTTCATAACTAGCAATTCATTGCACAACAAGCCTAGGCATAACGCTGGAAATCAGCGACAATTAGGTAAACTCTGGGGTACATAAAATTAGTTTGGATACCTGTGATAAAATGTACATTGGAGAAACAGGTGGTAATTTTCAAATCATATTCTCTGAAGGTACAACAGGAATGGCAAGCAGTTTTAATCTGCCAGGAAGTTTCATATCAGCGCACACTCCGCTGCAGAATGAAAATCTCATTCTGGATTCAGTCAATCTATTTTTGACCAACACATCACACGCAATAACCATTCCATTGAATCTATTTCCAATAACCTAAAAATTGTTCACAATGACCCAAACGCATAGTTTTAATGCATTACAAGAACTAGAAATTTACGATCATCGTAAAGAAAGCATTGTCTTTGCTTAACGAACACTTGGATATTAGATTTTTTTTGTTCGATCTCTATGACGATTTGCTCTGAAACTACTTCCTCTTCTGTTTTTATTATTTTTAATTTCTCACTTATTGAGACTAACTGTGTACTGTTTTTGTCTTTTGTCAGTACTTACTTCCTGATGTCGTATAACTATTCAAATGACACCTACATTGCTCCATATCCAACATTTTAGTGACAGAACACTTTGCTTATCAAAACACGTCTACATTCTTTACGTCATAAGTAAAGTAGTGGGAAAGTCTTATAAGATGAGCATCCGCAACTGAAGAACATATTTATAGAATAAAATTCGCCTCAGTTTCCAGTAACTTTTTTAACTTATTCCACTATTCGAAGATTAAAGCTTCATCCTCAGGTGCCACCAAATAATTATTGCGTTAGTCACGTTCGTGTCGTACTGTCCAGTCGAAAGCTGTGGTTCCTGGCGTCTGTTTGACGTGGGTAACATCCACTATGCGTGACTGGCCCGACCGCCACTCATTTATGTTCACATAATTATTTGGTGGCACCTAGATATCAAGGTTTATGTTTCGAAACCGGTCTTGAAGCAAATTAAGAAAATTACTGACAACTAAAACTGATTTTTGTTCCATACTCAGATAGTAACTATTTGCATGATGAATCCATGCTATACCTAACATTGTGTTCATTACGATTGTTGGCATTTGAAAGATAAAGGAAGTTGGTGGTATTATATTTCTTATAAAAGTACGTATCTGGTCCAGCCAACGTTTCAGTGACTAGCCAGTGCTTCTGTATTCTGTGACTGGTGACAGGAGACGCCTCGGTGAATCCACCGTTCACGCCAGCTGGCCATTTTTTTTTTTTTTTTGAGCTTTTTCAGTTTGTGGTGTACACGTTTTCTGCTAGTCCCTAAAGAGGTCATTTTATATCGAAATGTATTTTCATTGCTGTAATGACTTGAGTTCCTGTTATATCTAATGAACCTACTATTTTTACAGTATGATTCACGCACATATTGCGCCAAATCAAGAAATAACAGGCCAGTGCTTATGGTATAATCGGAACCAAACAAGTAACCATGGTTACCAGTGACGTCCCTTTCGACGACCTCTGATTGACGAACGTTACACACAAGCCCCATAGAGGATATCATACGTCTTACATTCAGGCTGAGTGGAACTCTTTGTATTGTACGTAGCGTGCCTATTGTCTCTGCTGCATGTAATAATATTACGGTGCATATACTGTTTTGAATCTAAGTTGTAATAATAATGAAATACTTTTGAACCTGTGACATGTATCGGAACACATCAACCCTTATGCTGTAACAATGGTTACTGGCGGTGGCGTGTCAGAGCTTCCACTGTGGTTGTGATTGCTGTTCTTACCCTTCCATGCGTTTGTTTGACACAGGTACCTTATGCCCAAATTCACTGTCAAGGGCACGTAGTTTTTGTAGTTCCTTTATGTATTTGGGAGCTTTGGCGCTGTTTCTATTGCACTAAATGTTTTACTGTATGTAATTAAAATTACGTTTTGAGTAAAAAATTTGAATCCCTACTTAAGTATGTTTAACTTGGAATCGGAACACATTGATCCTCATACCGTTACTATGGTTACTAGTAGCGTTCTTTTTTAAGCTATCTTACATGTACACATGTTATGTGCAAGTCCCATAGAAGCCACTTTGTGCCTAATTTTAATGTCAATGATTTGTCCTTTTATTGTCCTTTTGTAATTGATTTATGCTTTTCAGCGTCATTGGTACTATTTCCATTTATTAAATTTACGCGTTTCCTTTTCTTATATAATTAAGTTTATTTCCGAGTAAAAAATTGTAAGTCACATTTCTGTGCCTTTGACTTGAAATCGGAGTACGTCGATCTTCATACCGTGGCCATGGTTACTGGTGGCGTCCTTTTAAACTCTCTTTCATCTAAATATGTTACATGCAAGTCCGCGTAGAGGGAACTTTGTGTCTAACTCTAATGTCAGTAGTTTATTGCTGTATTGTTCTTTGGCACTTCCTTTACATTCTTTTAGACCATTGGTACTGTTCCTGTTGTATCTAATGTACTTATCACCTCTTCTGCGTAAAATTATGATTACGTTCCGAGTCGAAATTTGTAAGCCACACGTCGTATCTTTGACCTGAAATGGGAAAATATCATTTTCATATCTTTACAATGGTTATTTGTGATGTTTTTGTGAACCCTCTATGCCATATATATATGTTCCACAAGTCCCAACATAGGTCCCCTTGAGTTTCGTCGAATGTTAACGGTTTCTTTCTTTATAATGCCTCTTTAACAAATTCTTTTATTCTATTTTATGAATGCCTCTTTTTATATCCACACGACAGTGCACGTGATGTAAATATTTCGTGCTACTATTGCATATTTTTTGATTGTATTCGTATTTCACGGTCGCTTGTTATCACTGACGGTTGGCGGAGCTCTCGCTGTTTACGCGATGGCAGCTGCACGTCACACCAGCCTAGAGCGGTTGGTGCTCCATGCCTCCAGCTCCGGCTCTCACCAAGGTTATCTCTTCTTCTACTTGTATGGCAGTTATGTCATGTTTCACAGTTGTGTTTACCTTCATGTGTCGCCTAATAACACTCACGTTATTCCATTTACAGACTGTTGAAACATTGATCGACACTGGTCACCGATTCTAAAATGAAATTGTTTATGTAGTCTAAGCTGTTTCTATTATATTTTCAATTTCCTTGTGAATTTTGTAGAGATTTGTAAAACAGGTTGCTACATAGCTATTCAGGGTGGCGCAGTAAAAAATAAGTCACCTCCTGAAACTTCCTGGCAGATTAAAGCCCGAGTTCGAGTCTCGGTCCGGCACACAGTTTTAATCTGCCAGGAAGTTTCATATCAGCGCACACTCCGCTGCAGAGTGAAAATCTCATTCAAGTCACCTCCTCTTTGAATACAAATGCAATATTTAGATTTGTGAAATAAATAGCCACAACAATGGAGAATTTTATGCAATAATCGATTGTTAGCGTTCTTCTGTCAGCGTTTCTGTTTATTTCATCAGTTAAGTTGGAAGTTTCTCTTTGCGGTCTGGGAAATGACTTTCTCGATACAAGAAAGAGTTTAAGTAGTGGATGCATATGTGAAAACAGATTCGATTAAGGAATCTCGCGAAATTTTCGGGGTCAAGTGTCCGGAAAGAGGTCTATCAACTAAGAGAGCAATACAGACTCCGTATAAAAAACTGGCGCATTTACGGATCTGTGCAAAAGGTAAAACGGCAAAGGATCCCTTCAGTTCGTATATCAGAAGTTATTGCATACATTCGCCGATGAACTGTTCAGCGCCCAAAGAAGTCTACAAGTAAATTGACCCAGCAGGTGCATGTAAGTATAATGATTACCAGCGGATATTGAAAAGTCTTAATTTAAAGCCACATCGTGTGATGGTTTTGTAGCAATTACCGGAGGATGACAGTCAGAAACATGTAGATTACTTCATGTGGCTTTTGAATAACATCAAGGATGGTTTGTTAGCCCTTTCCATTACATCATGAGTGTTGAATTATGGTTTCAACTTTCCGCTCATGTGAACTAGCAGAACACGACGTACTGGGTAATGGAGAGCTCTAACGCTATGTGTCGGCAACCATGAAAAAAACGGCGTCTGCTGCGGTGTTAAAGGAACGCGCATCATGGAACCGATATTTTTTGACACTACCTTTAACACGGTTGTACATGTGGAAATTTTTTAAACGTTTTGTGCTGAACTCAGTAAATATGAAAGACAATACTGCTTCTTCCAGCAAGATGGATCAATATGCCACGTGTATAAGGTATCTCTGGAACGAGTCCATGACGTCCAATGAGCAACGAACTGTCAGAAAACATTTATGGCCAACATGTTCGCCGGGCCTAAGAAATGTCACTTTTCCTCTAAGGGCACTTGAAGAGCATGGTATATGAGAGAAATCCACATACAGCGTAGGGGAATTGAAAGACAACATCAGCATTTAAGTTTCCTCCATAGATATCCGAAATTTATGGCGAGTTTATCTGAATATGCTTAGACGTGCACAGTTGTGTATTGATATTGCTGGATGTCACTTTCATCATTTCTATAACTGTATTTTTCATTGTAAGTAAATGATAAGTCCATTTCAGCTTTTCGTTTTTGTAATTACATTGCATTTCCTTTATACTTACCCTGGCTACTTTTATCTGCTCCATCCTATACATGAGTGTTATATCATAGCAGGAGAAACATATTCTCCTTAAACCAGAATATTGTTCTCCACAATATCATCAAATATAGATTTCTGAATTAGGATTAGTTCCAACACGCAATGTTATTCCACAGATCTTAAGACAAAGAACCAGCATATCAAACAGACTTCATCCTTTCACAGGTGTGAGAGCCAAGACACCTGCCTTCTCAGACGGTTAACAGGGCTGAACACATTGAGCATCTGGATGTCGGTCGGGTTACCCAGTCTGACGACCGCTATAGGCTATGGTCACCGTAGCACGCGCTACAGTGTGCACAGAACCGCTCTTCAATAACACTCTTTAAAAACAGTATCGCACTGTACGGACACAGTGGTTGCATTTACTGACAATCACGATGGCTTTCCAGAAGTCACTACGAGCCGTGACCTTTCCGACAGGAAATCACAAATACAGTAGCGTAGCTTGAGGAACGGTATCAAACGCCTGCTACAGTTGGTAGCATTTCACAAGAGAGATGTTTTCTAAATTCGTGCTATATGTCAAGAGAACATTTTTTTTCTTTTTTTCCGAGATAATTCCCACAGCCCCATCACAGCATGTGTTCCAAATTCGCCGGTAATGATACGAGTCTCTAATTCTGCGGATTATTCCTATTTCCTTTCTTGAATATTAGTGTGACCTGTGCTACTTACCAGCCTTTAAATACAAATCTTTCCTCGATCGAGGGTTGTGTATGATTGCTGGGTATTGAGCCATTTAATTCAGTCTAATTGCTATTCAGTCTGGACCAGAAGACTAGCCTTTAGTTAGTGATTTTTACTTAGTGATTGCCCCTGGTGCACTTTACATTCGACCAGATTCTCTCTGGATATTCTGCGAGATTACCAGTCAGAGTTTCTTTGTGGAAACGATTACCAGCATCTCGCATTGATATCCGTCCTAAATATCGAGCTCCTGCAAAACTTGGCCTCTCTTGGGGATTTTGCGTTATAGCTTATTAGGGGGTCCAACACGACCCATTCAAGCCCACAGAAATCCAGATTTGGTTTATACTGTTTTTACATGATGACAGCCGCCTCCTGAACATTTCTCGATAGCAGATACAAATGGAGCTTTATCTTACCCCCTAAAAGGTCACTCAAGAGAGTGCGGTGTTCTTGACTCCATTTAGTGATGCTGCAGGTCACTGAGAAGCATAAAGGCTATAGTTTGCTCTTGTTTCCAGCCGATCATTTTACCTACATAGCAAGGGCACGTTGGCTAACTATACAAATGCAGACTAATCAGTCATTCAGACTTTTGTACCTGCTAGCACTGAAGATGCTGCTATCTCTCTTAATGAACCATATTTTAGTCTGACCTCTTCGTATATACACTTCTCATAAGGCTGCACATTTTTACACTAAGATTGTCTGTATCGTCGAGACACGTAATGCACAACATAACGTCAACGTCGATGGAACATACAAGGACTTTGCCTAAGGAGTAGTATAACAATTACTTAAAAGTGCTTTGAAATTCGATGCCTGAAGTGAGGATACTGTGTATCTTAAGCGTTGGACAACATGAAAGGAAGATATAGAGAAAATGTACATGAATTTTTTTAACTTCATCATTGGGAGAAATTCACTCAAATTTTGCAATTTAAGGGGGATACCAACCTGCATCCTAAAAACAGGTGGTAAAAAACAGAAAATGTATCATAAAAGCATGAAGCGTTGTCTGCTATTCATAGAAACCTTTGTGAGTAAAGAGTTCCAGTATTTCTTTAAATTAGTAACTAGGCAACCTGGCTACAAATATGTACTCGTACATTCAAAAATGCACTTTAGTCATGATTTAATTCTTTGTAGACTAAACCTTTCTGTAAAGATAACATATCAAATACTGTTAAATAATCGGTCTGTGCACGAATAAACAACTCCTCATCAGTTACTGGGCTAAATAAAATAATCGATTTAAATGTGTTTCCTTAAATTCTCATTTTATAAACCACAGCAAGCTTAACTTCAAATGAAACTTGTTACGTAAGCTGACAACTGATGTCCAAAACGACAATTATTCTGCGTGTTACTTACAGCTCGTTGTCTGCTCTTATCGGGTTGTTATGCAGATGACTTCACAGGAACTGGATGACGATGACACCAAGAGCGGTTCCGCTGTTACATGAGTTTCGTCTTGATTCCTTACAGTGAACTATCGACCTCGGTGACGTCTGAAATCAGAGAAATGGTAATTAGGATATTTTTTTGTGGTCCTAAGCCCAAGAAATCTTGTGTAAATACTGTTTATATTTCCAACAACAAACCTTTACTGGTGAGAAAGTGAGCGATTTGATTGCGTAAATTTTTACGATGCCTGATACACGACCAAGGTGGCATATCGTGTAGAGCATTGTCTTTTTTGCTGATACATTCAACAAGTGAACATTAGGTAACATTATTTCCATTTTTGCCTTAGGTAATTAAGCTGTGTGCTCGAAGTACACTTTCTGTTTCCATTCACCTGGACTCATTTTTTAATCCAACTGATTACTTAAGGTTGTTTATTCTCTTACGAAAATTAAGATGTCTCGTTTGAAAATGATCACACTGCCGTAAGTAACTAGTCGTGACGAAATAATACGCTCAGATAGTCAAGGCTAATGTTTCATCTGTGAAATAATTAATTTTTGTATCCTTTAGAAAAGACGTAATGTTAGCTACCTTCGAAACTAAACATATTTATAAGGATTTTCTTGATATTGAATTACACTACGAGAACCTTACACTCAATGTTGGATTAAAATTTATTTAGTGACGTTCATGCTTTCTGGGCTCCCCTATAAAAACTGGAATACATAAAAGTAGTACCATTACTGCTAAAAAATTATTCCATTACCTTAGCACTATTAAGTACGGCTCCGCGCATATATAAATTTATAAAATAAGGCGAACACACGTGACAGATCAAATTAAATATAAATAACACATCAAATGAGAACTTCATTTTATTCACCAAAAGAACGAACAACTTGCCTCATACGATGTAATGGATAAGTTCAAGGTAACTTCTATTGTGGCTTGCCGTGATATTTTTTGCAGACTTATACATTATTACAACCACTTCCTGTATGAAACTAATGGCTGGAAAAGTGTTTGCAAAAGGATTGTCTATAGCATAATACAGTTTATTACTAAGCAAATAATATCCCTTTATGTTTTCAAAAATTATAGTTCACATCCTTGGAGACGTACAATTTTCTTCCTTACATTTAGGCATTTCTACCTAACGTTTTCTCTGATGCTAAAAGGTATATATCTTATGGAGACTAGGGTTGAAATTAAAAGATGTTAACTTCTTCGATTTGTGAAAATCGATCATTTAATGACATGAACAAGTGGAGAGCCGATTTTTCGATAACTGTCACCACATTGGATGACAAGTTTCATTCATTGCAAGAGAATAAATCTACTTGATAGGAACCAGAAGTATATAAGGCTTTCGTAAACTTATCAGACGGACTGCTGGAGAAGAAAGAGGTTGCCTTGCTCTTTCTTATCAGCTCCACCATGAAATATTCACATAATGTCTAATATCGAAGCTAGGATCCAGAACCAAAGCCAGATAGCTAAGGAAGTCATGCAATTCAACTCGATATCAACTATCGGCCGCCCAACAAACAATGACAAGAAACATTCATTAATTTAAATGAATGTGAAGACATTATTATGTTCCTAGAAGATAAGAAAGGTGTGATACTGCTACTGAGAAAGGTCTACGACCAACTAGCATCAGTGCCATACAGGTGGCTCGAAAAACTTGTCTCAACTCCCTTACTCTGAAGAAGGAGCCAGCAAATAAAGTTTTATCATATTGTTCCGCATGTATATGGCAAATTCGGATGAGAATACATGTAATCTGTATGGTTGGTAAAAAGTATTACCTGACAGAAATTCCTAAGGTTCCAGTCATTGACCTGAAACATCAGCCTGTTTCTAACAAGAATTTTTTTTTTCAAGCTACCTCCTTTCCTCTCTCACACATACACACAGTACCTGCGCTACCGTTTGATAACTAATAATATAATGCAATCAAACGAAGTTTTTTGCTTCTTGATAAATTCAGACCACATTTTATGGACTTTTACCTATATGTATGATATTAAATATGTTGTTGTTGTTGTTGTGGTCTTCAGTCCTGAGACTGGTTTGATGCAGCTCTCCATGCTACTCTATCCTGTGCAAGCTTCTTCATCTCCCAGTACCTACTGCAACCAACATCCTTCTGAATCTGCTTAGTGTATTGATCTCTTGGTCTCCCTCTACGATTTTTACCCTCCACACTGCCCTCCAATGCTAAATTTGTGATCCCTTGATGCCTCAAAACATGTCCTACCAACCGATCCCTTCTTCTAGTCAAGTTGTGCCACAAACTTCTCTTCTCCCCAATCCTATTCAATACCTCCTCATTAGTTACGTGATCTACCCACCTTATCTTCAGCATTCTTCTATAGCACCACATTTCGAAAGCTTCTATTCTCTTCTTGTCCAAACTGGTTATCGTCCATGTTTCACTTCCATACATGGCTACACTCCATACAAATACTTTCAGAAACGACTTCCTGACACTTAAATCTATATTCGATGTTAACAAATTTCTCTTCTTCAGAAACGATTTCCTTGCCATTGCCAGTCTACATTTTATATCCTCTCTACTTCGACCATCATCAGTTATTTTACTCCCTAAATAGCAAAACTCCTTTACTAATTTAAGTGTCTCATTTCCTAATCTAATTCCCTCAGCATCACCCGATTTAATTTGACTACATTCCATTATCCTCGTTTTGCTTTTGTTGATGTTCATCTTATATCCTCCTTTCAAGACACTGTCCATTCCGTTCAACTGCTCTTCCAAGTCCTTTTCTGTCTCTGACAGAATTACAATGTCATCGGCGAACCTCAAAGTTTTTACTTCTTCTCCATGAATTTTAATACCTACTCCGAATTTTTCTTTTGTTTCCTTTACTGCTTGCTCAATATACAGATTGAATAACATCGGGGAGAGGCTACAACCCTGTCTCACTCCTTTCCCAACCACTGCTTCCCTTTCATGCCCCTCGACTCTTATAACTGCCATCTGGTTTCTGTACAAATTGTAAATGGCCTTTCGCTCCCTGTATTTTACCCCTGCCACCTTCAGAATTTGAAAGAGAGTATTCCAATTAACGTTGTCAAAAGCTTTCTCCAAGTCTACAAATGCTAGAAACGTAGGTTTGCCTTTTCTTAATCTTTCTTCTAAGATAAGTCGTAAGGTTAGTATTGCCTCACGTGTTCCAACATTTCTACGGAATCCAAACTGATCTTCCCCGAGGTCCGCTTCTACCAGTTTTTCCATTCGTCTGTAAAGAATTCGCGTTAGTATTTTGCAGCTGTGACTTATTAAACTGATAGTTCGGTAATTTTCACATCTGTCAACACCTGCTTTCTTTGGTATTGGAATTATTATATTCTTCTTGAAGTCTGTGGGTATTTCGCCTGTCTCATACATCTTGCTCACCAGATGGTAGAGTTTTGTCATGACTGGCTCTCCCAAGGCCATCAGTAGTTCTAATGGAATGTTGTCTACTCCTGGGGCCTTGTTTCGACTCAGGTCTTTCAGTGCTCTGTCAAACTCTTCACGCAGTATCTTATCTCCCATTTCATCTTCATCTAAATCCTCTTCCATTTCCATAATATTGTCCTCAAGTACATCGCCCTTGTATAAACCCTCTATATACTCCTTCCACCTTTCTGCCTTCCCTTCTTTGCTTAGAACTGGGTTTCCATCTGAGCTCTTGATATTCATACAAGTGGTTCTCTTCTCTCCAAAGGTCTCTTTAATTTTCCTGTAGGCAGTATCTATCTTACCCCTAGTGAGACAAGCCTCTACATCCTTACATTTGTCCTCTAGCCATCCCTGCTTAGCCATTTTGCACTTTCTGTCGATCTCATTTTTGAGACGTTTGTATTCCATTTTGCCTGCTTCATTTACTGCATTTTTATATTTTCTCCTTTCATCAATTAAATTCAATATTTCTTCTGTTACCCAAGGATTTCTATTAGCCCTCGTCTTTTTACCTACTTGATCCTCTGCTGCCGTCACTACTTCATCCCTCAGAGCTACCCATTCTTCTTCTACTGTATTTCTTTCCACCATTCCTGTCAATTGTTCCCTTATGCTCTCCCTGAAACTCTCTACAACCTCTGGTTCTTTCAGTTTATCCAGGTCCCATCTCCTTAAATTCCCACCTTTTTGCAGTTTCTTCAGTTTCAATCTGCAGTTCATAACCAATAGATTGTGGTCAGAATTAACATCTGCCCCTGGAAATGTCTTACAATTTAAAACCTGGTTCCTAAATCTCTGTCTTACCATTATATAATCTATCTGATACCTATTAGTATCTCCAGGATTCTTCCAGGTACACAACCTTCTTTTATGATTCTTGAACCAAGTGTTAGCTATGATTAAGTTATGCTCTGTGCAAAATTCTACGAGGCGGCTTCCTCTTTCATTTCTTCCCCCCAATCCATATTCACCTACTATGTTTCCTTCTCTCCCTTTTCCTACTGACGAATTCCAGTCACCCATGACGATTAAATTTTCGTCTCCCTTCACTACCTCAATAATTTCTTTTATCTCGTCATACATTTCATCAATTTCTTCATCATCTGCAGAGCTAGTTGGCATATAAACTTGTACTACTGTAGTAGGCATGGGCTTTGTGTCTATCTTGGCCACAATAATGCGTTCACTATGCTGTTTGTAGTAGCTAACCCGCACTCCTATTTTTTTATTCATTATTAAACCTACTCCTGCATTACCCCTATTTGATTTTGTATTTATAACCCTGTAATCACCTGACCAAAAGTCTTGTTCCTCCTGCCACCGAACTTCACTAATTCCCACTATATCTAACTTTAACCTATCCATTTCCCTTTTTAAATTTTCTAACCTACCTGCCCGATTAAGGGATCTGACATTCCACGCTCCGATCCGTAGAATGCCAGTTTTCTTTCTCCTGATAACGACGTCCTCTTGAGTAGTCCCCGCCCGGAGATCCGAATGGGGGACTATTTTACCTCCGGAATATTTTACCCAAGAGGACGCCATCATCATTTAATCATACAGTAAAGCTGCATGTCCTCGGGAAAAATTACGGCTGTAGTTTCCCCTTGCTTTCAGCCGTTCGCAGTACCAGCACAGCAAGGCCGTTTTGGTTAATGTTACAAGGCCAGATCAGTCAATCATCCAGACTGTTGCCCCTGCAACTACTGAAAAGGCTGCTGCCCCTCTTCAGGAACCACATGTTTGTCTGGCCTCTCAACAGATACCCCTCCGTTGTGGTTGCACCTACGGTATGGCCATCTATATCGCTGAGGCACGCAAGCCTCCCCACCAACGGCAAGGTCCATGGTTCATGGGGGAAGATTAAATATGAATTAATGAAATTAATAAAAAAATACGTAAGAGGCTGGAATACTTCAGTTCAAGGTGTGAGACAATAGGGCGTTTGCCGGACAACACCGATCTACACGACCAAGAAATAATTAGTAGATGTCATCCTTTTCTTCACATGAAAATGTTGGAGATGGTAAAAGACATGCGGTACGTATGTTCCTTTAAGTAACCATAATAGGTGCTAAATCTTGCGATGGTTGTTCAGCATCGCTACAGAATAGGTAGATGTTGTAACATCCTTAATGTAACAGGCAAATCATTTAAAGATAGCTGCGCAACCAACTAAAAGAACCAGCAACGCACGAGCAGGTCTCGCGTTCTGAGGGTTCCATACAAACTTAATTATTCATTAGTGTGTTGGGAGCATTAAAATAAGTCACATCAACGGCAGTATCTTTGGATTGCGTTGATTTAGAAGCTTACATTTTTTTATACTGCCACGGGATCGCAAACCTCAGTATTAGTTCTAGATTTCAACTTGACCCTTACAGCAGTTCCTAAAAAAAGTGATCTTAACGGACGGCTGTTCCTTTTCACTGTGTAGGTTTAGATTAAATGCCTTACGCCACTAAGAGATCTTAGACCTCACTATTTGTCATAAACTACAACTTGATACGTTTACGTGTCGATGAGAAACAGGATCTTGATACGCGAAGTGACGCAGACAGACAACATATGAGAAAATGAATTTTGGTGTGCTGTGGGTACAAATCAACAATTTTCGGATTTTTTCCTTTACTTATTCTATGAAATCTAGCTTCTTGTCAGTTTTCATTATAATGTGTCAACGGGAAGTACCCTTTGGACTCTGGTGAGTTTATGAGGGTCAAAATATGTGACGCAAATGGTCGTACCTTTAGATTGCACTAGCGTAGAAGCTTACTCCACCAAGTGAAGGTCCGCTTCAGCATTTGAAACACATTTTCCTGCGCGGAGTGGCCGCGCCGTTTGAGGTGCCGTGTCCATGACTGCGCGGCTCCTTCTGCCGGAGGTTCGAATCCTATCTCTGGCATGGGTGTATGTGTTGTTCTTAGCAGAAGATAGCTTAATTTAGTTTAAGTAGTGTCTAAGTCTAGGGGCCGATGGCCTCAGATATTTGGTCCCTTACGAAATCATACACACACACACACACATAAATTTTAACATGGTTAACTCTATCGGTTCCTGAGTAAAGGGGTCTTAACAGGACAGACAGACAGTAGTGATCCCATGATGGTTCCATTTTTACCTACTGAGGGACGAAACCATCATCGTAAACTAATATTTTGAATGATGCGATTTAGGTTTGAATTTCAATTAGGATTTCATTTCTTTTAAGACAAAGAGAGGTCTGGAATCCAAGTCTGTTTACATGTGAGGATAGACATACAAGTAACTTTACAGATAATACGTCTCTGCGTCGTAGCAGCAGTGGTCGCTTAGCACGCAGATATCATAAGTTCTTAAACAAAGATCTGGATTATTTGAACTATAGGTCTTCATCAAACTACGAAATGAGAACAAAACTTATCAGTTACTGTGTTTTATTATCATAAATTGACATTGCAGATAAAATATGAAAGCGCATGTGCTGAGGCAATGATCCAGTTCCTGAAATTCTTCTTTGTAATTCACATGTAGCAGCCATAATTTTACCGTTCTCTCTAGATCATCCAGACGAATGGCAACTGTAATAAGAATTGAAATCAAGTGCCGAGACATTGATTGGCACCACTCGTGATATTAATTAGATAGATATAGCTGCGTAACGAAAACATTTTGGAAGTAAGTTCTCTATAAATAAGACTGATTGCTTCGAATTATCATACTATAACGCAATGGTAGTGAAGAGTACTATTGTGAATATGTTCTTATTTCTAGAATCCTTCTCAATGGTTTCACACATCCTGTGATGAAATTTCGTATATTCATAGAAAAACAGTAGTTGCTATTGCACAAGGAATAATTTATAGCTCCTCAATATTTATTTAGTAGGGGTTGACAGCGCTGAAGTAAAGTTAGCAGTTCCTGCGTATGGTGCTTAGCGGTGTTATTACCATCAACTTCCGCTCTATATTTCCTGACCTCGGATCCAATAGTACGACGATCACTTCTTCCACTTCTTGGTAAGCATATTGCAGTTTCTGTCGAGTGGTATTAGCTCTTCTGTTAATAAAATTATGTCCAATGGAAACGTAAGATTTTCTTTTCGTTTGCAACTAGATCCCAATAAGTGGTTATCTGTCCTTAGTTTTGCGCCACACTCGTTTGACATGGCACGTAGCTCCTGCGTCTGCTCAGAAGGGCATATTGTAAGTCAGTTTGGTAACCAGGTACCGCAGCACGAAGAGGTATGTCCAATATGCAAGGAGACATATTGAGTATGGTTATATTGCAGGGGCCACACACACTTCTGACATTCGTAGTTGTGACACATTACAGTACTGATAAAGCTTCTGGAGGAGATGACAAGACGGGAACGCCAGGGCAAATGTCCAGCGATTAGCCCAGCAGCTGCAGCCTGTAATACCTTAGGGGCCAGAAATGATACCGTTTGAGAAACACCAGATAAGTCCGCTCATACACGTATATACCATCTAATCAGGATTCTTAGTGTCAGTTATGCTCAGTTACACAGATGATGCCAGCTACTAGTTGCGGAAAGCGGTCCACGTCTGCTCGCAGTCCGATCTGAACACAAATATGGAAACACGTGAAACACAATACATTACCGGTGTTTCGACTGCGAGCTCTATGAACTGCCTGTCATCTTGGAACAAACCTTCATCTTTGGAGAATGGACCTAATTAGCCAAAATGGTCTTATAGATCTTGGCAGTAAAGCTATCTCCCAGAGTAACCTTGGGGCCCACGGAATACCGCATATGGCTGCCAATATCATCACCGAATCCCTTGCCAAGTTTCACTCTGTGGACGAAAACTCGGCCAGAATTTGGAAACATAGTTCAAAAAGACTGATCCGACCAAATGACTTCCTTCCATTGCTTCACAGTTCAGGTTTAATTGCTTCGGCAGTACATTTTCCTGTTGTGGGAATGTGACTGATTGATATGTGATTTGGAATTCCATCTCGCTCTGTAGTCCCCTGGTTATGGAGAGCCTTTCGTGTTGTTTTCGTGTTGCCAGGGCTCGCGAGTGCGACAGTCAGTTCTACATTAACGTTTTCAGCTGTCGTTCTCTCAGTTTTCACCACAATCCTCTTCAAATTTGAAATTTGTGGCAAGTTCCTATGGGACCAAACTGCAGAGGTCATCGGTCGCTAGGCTTACACACTACTTAATCTAACTTAAGCTAACTTACGCTAACGACAACACACACACCCATGCCCGAGGGAGGACTCGAGCCCCCGACGGGGGGAGCCGCGCGAACTGTGGCAAAACCCCGCAGGCCGCGCGGCTGCCCCGCGCGGCTGATGATGTTTTCCCGCTTTTCCTACGCGATATAAATCTTCAATATGGCCCCTCTTGAAACAGAAAACACGTCTACTCCTTTGTTTAGGGAAGAATTGGATTGGATTGGATTGTTTGGGGGAAGAGACAAAACAGCGAGGTCATCGGTCTCATCGGATTAGGGAAAGGACGGGGAAGAAAGTCGGCCGTGCCCTTTCAAAAGAACCATCCCAACATTTGCCTGAAGCGATTTAGGGATATCACGGAAAACCTAAATCAGGATGGCCAGACGCGGGATTGAACCGTCGTCCTCCCGAATGCGAGTCCAGTGTGCTAACTAATGCGCCACCTCGGTCCGTCGGAAGAATTATGTGGCTATATTTATTTAAAGGACTTGACGGACTACAGGTATAGCGCTTACTTACTTAACGGAATAGACAACTATGATGATAATGACCTCGTATAACTTTCGGTCTCTTGGGCCAAAATTAATACCGATGGATATTATGGAAACATAAGTTCGACAACTGCAAACTTTATACAGCCAAACGGTCAAGCTGAATGAAGATGATGCCATAATGCAATTCGACAGTTTCTATGAGGGCTTGAGAATGGGGCAGTCACTTCGAAAACAGTCGGAAACTCATCAAATATCGGTAAACAAAGTAACAGCCAAGTGCAGTGTAGAACTTCTATTTCCCAAATTTACTATATCATCCAAAGACCCGTAATTGGAAGTCTCCTTCAAAAATAATCGGGAAGATAATGTATTGATAGATGATGGACTTTGAATTCACTACCTCAGTAGCAAAAACCACTATCTCATCAAATCCATCCGGACACCTATTAGCGGAGGTTAATGTAGAGTATGTCCACTCTCATATTTCGTGACGGCTTCAACAGTGCTGAGGCTACTTTCTGTAAGGGGATCTGAATGTTTGTGCAGGAGTGGCTTCACATTCTTTCTCATGTGCTGAAATCAAAGAAAGCAGTGTTGTCAGACGCTGGTGTCTGGAGTGAAGTGGACATTCTAATGCATCCCAAAGCTACTCTATTGTGTTCTGCCCACTTGTCTAATATTGGGTGCCCAAGAAGCTCTTTTCTCGGATTACTAGGCAACAATTCAAGCAAATCGTGTTAATGGAGTTTATTACAGTAAGTTGAATTGAAAATACTTAACGTTGCATATTCACAAAGGTGTGTCGTAGGCAAATGGCGACATGCAAATAATTAGTGTCCTTCGGTATATACAATTTCATTCCAAGCAAAACAATACAGTTCGTAAGCCACTGCAATAGCGTTTGTATCACGGCTCGTCTTCCAGTGTGGTTGCTGCTAGCCCACATGGAGCTTATATTCTCTTCGTGTAGAGGCCGCTCCTGTCTTTGTGTCGTCCTAGAGAGGGGTTCGTCAGCGCACTATTGGCTGACGTCGTCTCCCAGTCCTCCCTGCTCATCCGTTCTTGATCGTCGTGCCGGCGCTTGTCGCTACGCCGGAACAGTACTCCATTGGGCTTAGGTGAGGATTCACAGCAGGCCAGTCCATTTCAGGAAAGTTGCTGTCCACAAACCACTTCCTTCCAGTTGCTGCTTTATGGCAAGGTGCACCGTCATGCTGATACGGCCATCGACACCGGACTGTTCCTTTGCTGTACGCAGTACACAATGCTGTAAAATGTATTTATATCCTTCCACATCTAGACTTTTCTTAAGCGCAGTGGGGGCCCACATCCTAAGCACGAAAAACACCGACACGCCGTCACACCACCTCCTCCGTGCTTCGCTGTTGACATTACACGTGACAGTAGATAACGTTGTGCAGGTATTAGCCAACCAGAACTCCTTCACTGGTTTTCCACAGGATATAGCACGACTCATCACTCCAAATCACTCGTTTCCAGTCATCCACTGTACAAGGCGTCACTCTGTACAGACGTTAAGCGCCCCTAAGCACTAACTACAGAAAGGTGTAGAATATGACGAGATGCTCTACCACTGTGCATGAGGTCTGCCCAATATTGATTTACCTCTGGTTGTTTATTCGCGTTTTCATAATACAATGGGCACCAGCAGTCAACTTGTGCAGGTCTGTAAATGTTTATAATTGTTACTCGGGTGACATGGAATGACTAGCGCAAGTTGGAAGTCTCTGAATTCTCATGACCGACCCATTCTGCTGTTATTGTTTTCTCTACTGACAACACAATACTCCCCACCTCGTTTTATACCGGCGGGTTCACAAAGCGTGACGTCTAGTGGTAGACTTCGCATTACTTAGAGATGCCCAGATGCTTTTGATGAGTTAATGTATACCCATGTGAAGAATAATGCGAACGATTGATTATACTGGATGCTTCAGTATAGACCACGAGAGGCTAACAAGCTGTGGAAAGTGACCCTAGATAACGAGAAGGAAATCGGTGTTTCCTTCAGCACTCTTTTGTGATATTTGAAGCTGTTTGGAGTTTAAAACTACATACAAAAAGACAGGTTAAGATGAGGCGGTGAGGTATTTTTCAGACATGGAACAGAGAGCAGAAGCTATTATACAAAAGTGTGGAGGCGTGCCGTATCAGCATATCGCCGGGCGCACCTGGAGCAAGCGGCGGTGGGAGTGCCCTCGGCTGGCAATATGTGAAGCGATAAGCGTTGCTATGCAGCTGCTGGTCCCGCCGGCACGGGCAGAGACCGCTCACCACGTAACAGGAATTTACGTTACGTGACATGAGGCTAAAATTTTCTTAAGCGTAGACATGACTCGTGGATTAGGCCTCAGGCATCATCCGACTGGCTCACTGCTGCCTGCAGAGCAGTACGAGAAGCGACCTGCGGGACATGTGAACAACTTGTCGCTAATCCCTCCAGCCACTTTTGCCATTAGAAGAATGCTGATGAGACCGCTGCATCTTAATTCAAGCAGATATTTGGCCTCATGAGGGCGTAGTGGATACTGTAGTAGACCTCCCAATATCAGGAAAAAATCGGGGTACGTAGGAGAAATCAAATCCGGTGGCGAAAAATATACGAACATTCTTACAAGCTAAATTTCGAAGAAGTTTGTGGTGAAATCTAAAGGCAGGGAACAACTAAAGATAAACAATAATTAAGAGCGCTCTGATTAAAAGTAGCATGTTCACAGAGGAAATGTATTGAAAAAGCAATGTGCTGCTACCCCACAACTTCGAAAAACATGAGGTGGAATTTTGACACGTGGAAAACGACACTTCTGTGTGAAAGGAGACGAAGGGGAACGAAGTTGTTGACAAACTAGTTTCGTAAGAGACGCTAAGAGGATGCCTGTGTCTCGGGAAGAACTAGATTTACACGGCTGGCAAACATATTTTAGTGACAGTTCACAAAATATGTAAATTTCCGTAAACTTATGTACCACTTAGAATGGTTGATGTAAAAACAATGGAACGAAGGAAGGAAGATAAGAGTTTAACGTCCCATCGACACCAAAATATTGGAAATTACGGTGTATACTTAGTTTCTCCACACTGTCGTGACTGGATGGATTTTAATATGAAGTAATCTGTAGTCCTTTACCATCAAACTGTAGTACGAGAAATTTAAATGCGGATGAGTGTTCTGAAAATCCCACATTATTTACTTAGTTCTAATGGTTTTCTGTATTGTTACGACAAGTGACTGCTGCCTCGATAAATATTTCATATTCAACCAACTAAATCTTATTCAAATTACAACATTACTCGGCGGTTTCCACGATATCGTCAATAGTTGGCAGCACCAAAAATCAATAGAACATAGCAAATAGTTAAGAATGTGATAAATATTGTGAATTTATATGATTATCAAACATTCGGTAACCAAAACGTTCTGAAGTGTACGAAATAGCATCAATAAAAAACGAATAATGTAGTCAATACTCAAATGGTAGGAAAGAGCTTCGAAACTTCATTCCTAAATATGGACAGTAGATACCATAGACGTCCTACCTTGTAACCAATCAGTGCTAGCACGTGGTATATTAGCATCGGGATGCCACATGAAGGCTCACCGAAAGCCGTAAATTGAGAGGGAAGGAACTGTCAAGGAAAGAAACAAATCTAGTTAAGAGTATGCTTCAGGAAATTATAAGTAAAATTGTTTCCATGTTTCAGATATTTAAGTAGCTGTGTAACAGAGTTCTGTAGTGAGCTACCATATAGTTAAGAAAGCTGTACGTTGTTGACAACCGATTTTAATTGTGTATTGGCGATGGGAGATGATGCGGTAAAGTCAACTAAGACTATGTGAATACGAGATAATTCCAACACTGAAATTTCGAAAGATGTTACTTGTTGACTGCTTAACATTGCCGACGTACATATGGATGGGTAGAATATTAAGAGACTGGTGTACT
Source organism: Schistocerca nitens (assembly GCF_023898315.1). Lineage (NCBI taxonomy): Eukaryota > Metazoa > Arthropoda > Insecta > Orthoptera > Acrididae > Schistocerca > Schistocerca nitens. The sequence goes on along the minus strand of NC_064617.1, from coordinate 467,523,061 downwards.
GTGACTAGCTCACTGGATGCTTCTCAACGTGGACTGCCGTTCCTACTACACAGACTGAAAAATGACAAAGAAGTTCCACTCTTACTGTGTTGTCGTTGTGGTCTTCAGTCCTAAGACAGGTCTCATGCTGCTCTTCACGTTATTCCATCTTTTACAAGTCTCTTCATCTCTGCATAGCTACTTCCATTTGTACCTGATTATTGCTATCAAGCCTTTGTGTTCCTGTACAATTATTGCTAAATTCACTTCCTTCCAATAAGAAACCAATAATACCTTCACGATTTAGGAATTCCCATGCTTCTTGACAGAGCGTAGGGGAACGATGCGGGAGACCCGCACCGCCGTACTAGGCAAGATCCTAATGGAGGTGGTTTGCCATTGCCTTCCTCCGACCATAATGGGGATGAATGATGATGATGCTGACGACACAACACCTAGTCATGTAGAGGCAGGTAAAAATCCTTAACCCCGCCGGAAATCGAACTCAGAACCCCGTGTGGGGATGCGAGAACGCTACCGCGAGACCACGAACTACGGACATTTACTACTCCTAGTGTCTCATTTCCTAATCTAATTCCCTCAACATCAGCCCATTTATTTCAACTATATTCCATTATTCTAGTGTTAATTTTCTTGATGTTCCCGTTGTAACATCTTTGCGAGATACTTTTCATTCGTTCAGTTGCTCTTCCAAGTCCGTTGCCGTGTCTGACAGAATTACTGTGTCATACGTAGCGAAAAATAAGTACTGACACTTTAATGATGCACAGACTACAAATATGCAATCCCCAAGAGAATAGATTATTAACTCGATCTGTCGATCTGAGGCACAGCATACTTCCTAAGTTCCGCGCAATGGAAAGACTAGGCATACATATCGAGATAATATCGTATAATATGAGAGTAACAAACAGTTTCATGAAAAACACAGATTGCTTTGTGTGTTAGCTTTCCCCTTATAGCAGTAATGCGGCTGGTCCCGGCGGAGGTTCGAGTCCTCCCTCGGGCATGGGTGTGTATGTTTGTCCTTAGGATAATTTGGGTTAAGTTGTGTGTAAGCTTAGGGACTGATGACCTTAGCATTTATGTCCCATAAGATTTCATACACATTTGAACATAGCAGTAATCATCATGAAATAAATTTAGAATTCGTAACAGCTTCGTATCTATTCCGGCGCGCGGTAACACAACCGAGTACTACCACATGGATCGATACTAGTACACACATCCAGCTAACGTCACACGGCGAAACCAACTCCAGAGCTAAACATAAATTGGATTCATCTTATCAGATATCTTTTACGTCGTAATGCCTTTCAATAACATCAAAACAAGATGATTTCATCAGAACAGCCTGCGACTTCGAAAGTAGCTTTATAACGTACAACCGGAACAAAACTACACTCAGCGTGTAATGTAATGGCTAACTAACTTCGAACAAGGAAGCCAAATGTCTCTGAACTCTCAAACGAATTATATTGGTTGAATGCAAAGCGACTCGCCAATAACTTTATACCGTTGCAGTGATCTTGCAAAGAGTCTCCGGAAGTGTCTATTTCGAAACATATTGTAAATGATTAATGTGACATCTCAAAATAGTAGTGAGATAAATGTTATAGTTCACAAAAACGTAAAAAAAAGTATATAGTGAATAGACAAAAGAGTCGACTAACAGGAACTTTTCAGGGCATCAAAGAATGGATCTGGTACTGGTAAGAGAAAATAGTTATAATGATTTAATATCATTACTGAGTAAATACATTAATTTCCTTTACTTCAGATCTGACGGTATGTGGAGAAGCAACTTAGTTATTCAGCGCGTTCTCTGTCTTTTGTGTACTTCTTTCGGCACCCAGACGTCCCCTGTCGAAACCAGTTACAGTCGTCACAAAGAGCCTGACTAATACCCTCTTTGTTCCTATTTCACTGCAAGCTCGCATTCTGGGAGCATTCTTCAAGCAATGCGCTTGAACAATGGAAATTGGAAATTTGTGGTAAGGTCTTATGGGACCAAACTGCTGAGGACATCGGTACCTAAGCTTACACACTACTTAATCTAACTTAAACTAATTTACACTAAGGACGACACCACACCCATGCCCGAGGGAGGACTCGAATCTCCTCGCGGACCGTGACAAGGCGCCTAGACCGCGCAGCTATCCCGCGCGGCGCTTGGATAATGTGTCACCGTCTCCGCCGCTAGCGCACGTAGAATATTACCGTCTGGATCTGAGACATGGTGTCGCCTCCGATAAGGTGGACAACATAAGGAGCTTTGAGAGAGGCAAGATTGCTTCCGCTCTTTCTCTTTCACTCTTAATTACTCGGCGGTACTGTTATTACTATCGCACGTGCTCAGAAGACAGAGATGAGGGACTCATTTCGATGACGGGAGCTGCAGCCTGTCTCCTGTTTCAGAAGCTCTGGTTGTCCTGTCCTTTTTTGATGTGGTTCCGGACTTGAATTATACCGTCTGTAACCGTTTTCTATTGTTTGACTTATTTCACTTATATACAGTGTGTTCCGTGGACCGAAGAATATGATTATGTAAATTCATCGCTTTGCTTACGAAAAAACTCGTTCAAGTTATACAGGTATTTTTGCGTGCACGCGCATGTTTGTGTCAACGAACGATATTTGCGTTTATATGACAGCAGTCATTTGCAGAAACGATTCGTTTCTGGTGTCCTAGAATTTAAATTTATTGAAAAACCTTAATTTTCACTTTCTCACTATTAGGTACAAACACGCCTATTCTTGACGCCGTTTATTTAACTGAAAACCTTTGCTTGTCGACAATAGAACGTTAATTGGGAAGTTCTGTGATAATGGAAGTTTGAAATAAGGAGTATCTGATAATGAATTGCACACATTTGAATTATGTTACAATTGTAATTGTGTATTCTTACGGAGAGATTTTCTCTTACATTTCCTAATTGTAGTGCATCGTGACACTAAAAGACTCAATCTGGTGCAAATCCGGTAAATCATACGTAAAATAAGATCTGTTGGAAGCATTTTTGGATGGCTACGTACATCGCTTTGTCATAATTTCCTTTCACACAAAGAACAGAGGAGATAACTTAAAAACAGTTGATTTTGAAGAAGGAATACTCACAATATTGCGGGTTGCACATTTACGTATTCACCTTATGGCTCTTAAATGTGTTACCACACAAAAGTAATAATACGATATCATGTAAAGACGAGGCTTTCATTTTCAAAACAGAAAAATTAATAGGAATATCTGGTGTAACAGGGGGCACAACAGGAACACTGATGTACCTGGTAGGCTCTTCAATGGGTCTCTGAGTTACAAGATCATGTTGGCAAGTGACTGAAGATATTAATCCCAAGTACAATCCATTGAGAACTCATCTCCAGCAAATAACAACCTGCTAAATATTAGAACACCTAGGGTCTTCCGCTCAGTTTTTGTGCTGTAGTGAATGAGAGCCATGTGTCGCTATCATCATTCAATATTAATCAGTGTTTACAATTGACTTGCTTCGTTCGCTTCGCTTGTTCTACCCTAGTCTACATGGTGTTTTATAATTACTATTATATTCTAGCAGAATCAAAAAGGTCGAATAAACACGAACCCGCAAATGAGCCGTTTGCTAGATAGTTGCCACTTTGAGGTTTCTTGCCGTGATTGACATCGACATGAAGTACTGTTAGAGTTAGAACCAGTGTATTTGAAATGCAAACTTTTTATTTATGAGACCACTGGGACAGCATACAGGTTTTATAAAAGCCCGTAGGCCTACGTTTTGCTTGTGATTCAGGGCTATATTTACTGTAGGCGTTATGAATTTATGAAAGTTTCGAGATCTGCGTCAGTTGTTCTCATAGCGTAGATGACAGCGTATGAGACTGCTCAGTCTTTCACTTGGTTTCGATAGGTATCATCGTCCCATGCCCAAATTACTTATCGTTTTAGGAAACAAAACGAGTCGCGACACCGTCTCAGACGGACCTCTTGTATTTGCGCGCATGACGACCTAATTGTCTAACTTCAATGATAATTAACTCGGAAACTGCCAAACGTAACGAATTTTTTTCTTAACAATTATTTCTCAGCACAGCCTAACCTGCAAGACGGTTACAAGCTTTTCAGACTGATTCTGACCACTCAGTACATCACATACCCTTATCTACCTCATGAAATAGTTCCGCGATGTCCAATAACTTCTTCATTATTCACTTGGTAACAATAAACGAACTAATTGAGAGCTCAACGCCACAGTGACTGTGTGGTAGCTACTGTACTGCTTCAGGGCTTTTACTGTGTTATCACTATTATTATTATTATTATTATTATTATTATCATTATTGTTATTAGTGGCAGTGGTCAGACACAAAGCACTGGAAGTCTGAAGTCTTCAAATTTCGCTCATTTCAGAAGTAAGGAGTCCAGCAATCAAGTGATTAACAAACAGTAAGCACAAGGTAGAGCGCTCATTTTAATGAGGTTGATTTTTAAACGAGAGTACAGGGAATGGGGTAACAAATGTCGCTATGGAAAGGAGTGGTGCAGAGTAAGCGCAATGTCTATCCTCAATGTGTATAGTTAGCTTTTTTTTTCTCAAAAGCACTTGTAAGTGGCACTCCCGTTGGGGTGATAATTACTTCATCAGTCTTCAGAAATAAGTCTATTAATAGTCCAGTTGACTCACTATTAGTTTGCAGTATAATGAAATACATACTAAAACCAAGTATCATCTATGTTTTTTCATTTTAGAAATGAAAGTGTTCAAATAAAATTCCTTACATTGTGAAGTTAAGTTAAGCGAAAATATCGATAATGGGGAGGGAGGAAGCGATACCAGGTAATATTTGTCTGCGCTCACGGGTAATGACCTGAGGAAGGTTGGGAATCACTGATATATTGGAAGGGAAGCTTGGGAGAATGGTATATTTCGCCTTTGTGGGTACCATCAGAATGACCGAACGTCAACGAACAGCTGATATGAAACTGAATGCCGCCCAGAATAAGTCTACAGGGACAAGTTTCATTTATCAGACACCGCTAAAGCACTGTACTATCACGTTATTTCGTATGTTTTGAACTTAGGAAAGCGGCAAGCATCACTGTTTGTACACTGTTAAATAGTGTTAATGCTCCTGGATCAACGCGTACCTAGTGCTACACACTATAACAACTCTGTGTGCGCTCCACACGTTGTGTCGCGAGCAGAGAACGAGAACAAACACAGTTCTGTATCCGTAGTCCGCTTATTGTCGAATGGCCAGCCGGCTGTCCTCTCCGCGGCGGTGGCATCAAAGGAGGGATGGTGCTTTGCAAACTCGATCGCATTTCCAGCCAATCACAAGCGCCGCCGGGCCTGTAAGGGGAGCCGCTCCAAAAGGGTGTCGCCGCCGGCCGAACTGTCGTCCCGCCTGCCCGCTGCACCAGCAGCTTCCCGTAAACTCTTCAGCGCGGCCTCGGTAGGTACAGAATACATGTCGCCATGGTAACTGTGTTCAGCAGCGGACAATGTTCTCTTGACACTGTAGCCGATACGTAAACAACATCATCCTTTCAGTTCAAGTGAAACTACTGAAAACGTTCGGTGCTTTTGTAACGTTATGCAGTTTTATAGAGAGGTAATTAAAGACGTAAAGGCGTACAGTTGAATGTACGAGATACTAGAGGAGAAAACGTTGTAGTAAACATGGACTCTAAAATTCATACCCGAAGGGCTGTGTGCACTTATTCATCTTCGTTACTATGAAACACATCTCTCCTACTGAACAAGTCCCCGTAGCTCTTAAGGGATGAATTTACACTGAAGCAGAAGTTAGCTTCGTCCACGGAGGAAGTTGGAAGTACGGTGACTAAAGACAGTGGTGCATGTGATTTGTCTTAAGTGGCCAGAAACGTGGAGTGTTAATGGAGTTTCCAGGTTGATGGAATCTTTGCCAAGGATACTGTCGATCGCCAATATTATGGGCTCATCATCTTGGTCAGACATTAACCTATGGCGCGTTGGTATCACATTGTCCATCCTTGTGGTTAAAGCCTTGTTTTATGTGGGCTGAAAAGCCTTTAACTTGCCGACTCAATGGTTGCTTCATTGTTTTGTGCTAAAGACATTCGTGAAGTGAGGCTCTTATGGGACTTAACTGCTAAGGTCTTCAGTCCCTAAGCTTACACACCACTTAACCTAAATTATCCCAAGACAAACACACACACACCCATGCCCGCCGGGACCAACCGCACAGTCCATGACTGCACCGCGTAGACCGCTCGGCTAATCCCGCGCGGCTCTAGAGGACAGTATTGTATGATAGTGAGGAGTGGACTGTGGGAAAACGGGAACAGAATAGAATCGATACATATGAAATGTGGTTCTACAGAAGAAATTTGAAAATGTGGAGAACAGATAAGACAAGAAATGAGGAGGTTCTCCGCAAAGTCGGTGTAGAAAGGAAAATGAGGGAAACATTGACAAGGGGAAGGGACAGGACGACATAATACGTGTTATGTCATTAGGGAATGACCTCTGTGATACTAGAGCGAACTGCAGTAAAGAAAAACTTAGTGGAGGTCTTAGTGGAATACATACAGCATATAAAAAAGGATTAGGTTGCAGTTGCTACTTTGAAGTGAAAAGTTTGGCACAGGAGAGGAATTCGTGGCGGGCCACATCAGATAGCTCAGAAGACTGAAGACTCAAAAACGAAATATAAGAATGGGGCTAAAATTACGCCAAAGGGTACCACATATGGATATGCACACGCAAATTTTTACAAAAATAAATAAAGTAATATTTTTTTAAAGTCATTGAAGAGTCAGCTTGCCACTGCCTCAATAAGCAAGTTCGCCATTTCACGGAAAGTTTAAATGTGTATCGAATTAGTCTGTCATCTAAAATAGGCAGCAGATATGCAGGCAAAATAGCACCAGGGCCTTGTCTTAAAATAAAAAAAGCTAAAATCATCTGCACGCACACGCACGTCACACACTGGCGGGTGGTCTTGCGGGAGCAAGAAGGCAGTCGTCATTTGATTCTGTCATATTCGCATCCAAATCAGAAGAAAGTTAGCTCTCATTGAGGCTGGAAGGATGTACCACCAATTTACGTTATTGACTTTAATAGCCACAGCTTACAATTCATTATGCCCCTGCCATCCTTCTGCCAATCTAAGAATGACTCTGCGCTCGTAACAGCGAAGTGACAGCACGTACCCTGACGATGAACATCCACATTACTACTACATGTCTTCTTGACTGCCAGGTCTCTGCCATGTAAAAATTATTAAGGAAAACGTATATCAGATTTGCATCGTGGGCACTGGAGATCGACCTTTTCCCAATTAAGCTAGCGTCGTGAGAACTGCGCCACATTGTTTGCAAAGCATGTGCGCACAGTTAGTTATTCTGTTGTCTGTACGCATATGGGGAAGTTACAGTGCGATAAGCAGTCTGCTGTTGACTCATGTGGTGACATTGTTTGGTCTGTGCATGCTGGACGCAGGTAAGTGTTTGCAGATAACTCCGCTTGCTGTAGCACTTTCCGTGGGTAAACAGATTCGTATGGCGCACTAGCCTCACTAAAGCGACACGCACTATACACGGTCTACGTCATCAACTGGCCTCAAAGTAGCATGTGAAGTAATGGAGAACTTTTCCATGAACCTCACCAGTGATATTGCGACAAGAGAAATGTAAGAGTTGGTTTGAGGTAAATGTTGTTCGTGTAACAGTAGTGGGCTTCCACCTTTCGCGATGGCCAGTTTGTATGTCGGGTAAAGACGTTACTGTCTCGTGATGATATGGATGTACGTTTTATTGTGAGATGTAATTTTCGTCACAACCGTGAAATTATAATGAAAATATACGTCCGACAATGCTTCAGGTAAAATGTCCATTGTCCGATGCTAACGTACCCTGTTAAGTAATATATTAAACTCTTATGGCTAAATAGGCAGTCTCTCCCTTGACAGAGTTATTTACGAAGATGCAGGCATTCGGCTTTGCATAGTTTCAACAGACTGCCCTCTGCAGATCTTGTAACCTACCAATATTTCAAGTAAGAAATCGAGGAGACGGCTCTTGAACACTCATTGTTTTACTAAGAGTGATAATGGACTATCATGTGAATTTCCGGGAGAAACTGGAGTTGCGCAATTTCTGCTTTAAAGGGAACATAGTCAGGAACCAACATGCGAGGTATATCACAGAGAAGGGTGGAACATTTTGCCAGTGTTGTCGTCCCCAGAGCTATTATGAAACTTTCTAGCTCCTATAAGCGGCTGCTGAAATGAACACCGATGACAAGAGCTTTCAGCTGCACGTAATCCATGACCTGTTCACGGTAAATGCCTGTAGCACGTAACCCATGACCCGTTCATGGTAGGAACCACTACACAACGACGCAGGAGAATACACTCCAGCCCCTTTTGAAATTCTCTTCGGTGAAAGGAAATATCTCGAAATGAATCTGCCTCAATTACCGCTCTTTAGAACCTGGGAATGATTTACGTGCTCGAATGTCTGCATACCGAGCGAGGTGGCGCAGTGGTTAGCACACTGGACTCGCGTTCGGGAGGACGACGGTTCAATCCCGTCTCCAGCCATCCTGATTTAGGTTTTCCGTGATTTCCCTAAATCGCCTCAGGCAAATGCCGGGATGGTTCCTTTGAATGGGCACGGCCGATTTCCTTCCCAATCCTTCCCTGACCCGAGCATGAGCTCCGTCTCTAATGACCTCGTTGTTGACGGGACGTTAAACACTAACCACCACCCCGAATGTCTGCATAGGGATGGAAAGAAGGGGAGGAAGTGACTTAATTGGAATATAGAATCAAGACAGATTAATAGCAACATTCAGTTTCGCTTTAGAAGAATGACGATGCCATTAATAAACGAACCTGCAGGAGTTGGATGTATAAATAACGCTCTGCGCAGGCGTTCAATTTTTTTCTCCTACGGACAATCTTCCCTTCACAAAATTTTGAATACCGAGTCGGCTAAACACACTCAGGCCGCGTGAAATGTACGAGTACGAACGGTCTCTCTCAAGTGTGACAGGTGCAAGAGTCGCTGTTAGGAGTCTAAATTGTATGGCGAAAAATATCTCTCGAGATTTATTGATTTCTATCAGTTACTGTTTTTCCTGTAGCCTACGCGCAGCAGCGAATCAGATGATACTAGTAATTAGTAGGTTGACTATGTGAGAAGAGGGAAGTTCTCAGCTTAAACGGTATTGTGTCGTTTTCCACTATCCGCTTACTAGCGATAAATACAAATATATAGTAACCTTCTCCACTGCCAATAGTCCAAGGGAAATCACTGCACACAGTTAACAGTGCTGCACATTGAAGTGGAGGGATGGGGAGGAAGGAAAAGAAAAGGAAGGGCTAATTACATCAGCAGGACTTTATGTGTAACCAGCGGCGACGAGTGTGCGGAACCAGGATATGAACCTGTGATGTCTTGCTCACTAGGCAGTTGCGTTAACCACTGCGCCACCCTGACACGGTGTTTATCGCAAATGCGCGAACTATCTGGACGCGCTCCCCGCTCCACGCACACTGCCCCTTGGCGCCGCCTTCAACAGGTCCCGTCCATGCCATCCATGGTAGTTAGTTACAGATTCCTGCTGGAGGTCGAACGTAAATGTACATCCGTTGTGAAGGCAGTGGAGTCATTACATTAAGAGTATAATCAATTATATGAATTCGTGGTGTCTGTTCCTTCAGACGAACGCGAAAGAATACACACCACACATTCATGTAACTGGTTCGCCTCGAGGGGCAATGAATCCCAGTGTGTATGCGCATTTATCTTCTACCATCAGCATGTGTCTACGCGTAGTGCAACAAGGCACCCTGGCATGGCTTCGACAAGTGCCCTGCAGAAAAATTAAGTAGAGCTGCCCCTATAGAGATTCACAATTGCAAAAGTACTGGCGGCACACGATTTTTTTTGCATGAACTGACCTCTCTGTTATTTAATATAAATGTTCGAAGGGTGGATACATCATTCGCTCGAATTTTTCTTCAAACCAACCGCGAACAGCCGGCTGTTGTAGCCGAGCGGTTCTAGGCGCTACAGTCTGGAGCCGCGCGACCGCTACGGTCGACCGTTCGAATCCTGCCTCGTGCATCCATGTGTGTGGTGTCCTTAGGTTAGTTAGGCTTAAGTAGTTCTAAGTTCTGTGGGACTGATGACCTTAGAAGTTAAGTCCCCGAGTGCTCAGAGCCATTTGAACCATTTGAACTGCGAACAACTGTGGCCCGGTGATACGACGCATTGTCATTCATGATAACTCCATCGCTGTTTGGGAACATGAGGTCAATGAATCGTTTGCAAATCATCTCCAAGTAGCTGATCATAAGTCATTTCCAGTTAATGATCGGTTCAATTGAACCAGGGACTCGGAAAACGCAGCCAACAGCATTACGTAGACACGACCAGTGGCTTACTGACAAGTTGGACCCATGGTGCCATGGGGTGTGCGCCACTGCGCCACACACTAACGCTAAGATCAGCTCCTACCAACTGAAATCGGGACTCATCTGACCATGTCTAGGGTCCAACCGATGTAGCTACGAGCCGAGAAGAGGCGCTGCGGTCATTGTGGTGTTGTTAGCAAAGGCACTAGCGTCGGTCGTCTACTGCCAAAGCCCACTGACGTCAAATTACGCTGCACTGTTGCAACGGATACGTTTGTCGTGTGTCCCATATTGATTCCTGCAGTTATTTCATCCAGTGTTGCTTATCTGGTAGTAGTACGGAACATCGCCGCTCTAGGTCGTTAAGTGAAAGCCGCCGACCACTGCGTTGTCCCTAGTCAGATATAATGCCCCAAATCTGGTATTCTCAGCTCACTCATGGCACTGTGGATGTCGGGATATTTAATTCTCTATTGAATGTCCCATGTGTCTAACTGTAACTACCGCTCCGCGTTGAGAGTCTGTTAATTACCTTCGGGCGGCCATACTGCCGACGGAAACCTTTTCAAGCGAATCACCTGAGTAAAAAAGATAGCTCCATCGATGCACTGCCCTCCTACCCGTTATGTACTCGATACTACCGCCATCCGTATACTTGCGTATCGCTATCCCTTGACTTTTCTCACCTCAGTGCATGAACATTAAACAATATCAGTGATGCCTTTTCTATTTCAGTAATTTATAAAATGATCTCTAATAATTTCTCCTGATACTATGTAGGTGAAACTGGCAGTGTGATCAAAGTAAGGTATCAAGAACATTTGCTTTGAAAGAAGGTTGGTAACATGCGCCACTCCACAGTTTACTCATTCCTGATCATTCCCCTAAAGATCTTTGAGAAAATATGATTATGTGTAAGGGGGTTAAAGGGCGGAAATAATGAAGAAACGTAGATATTAAACACACACTCATAAGGGAAACTCCTCATTGTACCCCCCATCAGATTAAAAGCAACAAAATAGAAAGAGAAAATCGAAAAATCTGAAGTTCCTTCTAACTGCGGTATTATATCTCAAAATCAGACTCACAGATGTGCGGAAGGCGGCAATTATGAAAACTCCTTCACGGAGATATTTACAACGGAAGGATAGTAAGAGGGAAGATGGTAATAGCTAAAATGTTTCAGCATTCTTTCAAATATTCTCACAGGAATTTCGAGTCACCATATCAACTTTTACAGGTATAATAATGAATTAGAAAACTCTTGGTAGAACTAGCACAGTAACACTTCTGGTAGGTGTGTGAGATTAGCATGTAGAGGACCCTAAACTACCAGCGAGCAACAAGAATCAACCATACGACACTTAGCTGTTGAAGAGGTAGATTTTTTGTAGCTCAGATGTGAACATAATGACTGACCAATCAGTGGAGAGACGATTACATTCCACTTTAATTGTTATGTTGATTGCTGGAAATCACTGAGAACACAAACTCAGTGGGACGTCTCTTTAACTCTAAGACATGTTGAGAAGTGCTAGTGGAATGTACGACGATACAAGTCATAGTAGGATGTATGACACAGAAAATATATACACAGAAGAGCCAAAGAAACTGGTATACCTGACTAATATCGTGTCGGACCCCTGCGAGCGCACGAAAGTGCCGTAACACGACTCGGCACGGACTCGATTAACGTCTGAAGTAGTGCTGGAGGGAACTGACACCATGAATCCTGCAGGGTTTTCCATAAATCCTCCATAAATCCGTAGGAGTGCGGGGGGGGGGGGGGGGGGGGTGCATCCCAGTTACGCTCAAAATGTATGTCGGGGGTTTTGGTGGCCAGTGGAAATGTTTAAAGTCAGAAGAGTGTTCCTGGAACCACTCTATATCAATTCTGGACGTTTGGGGTGTCGAATTGTCCTGCTGGAATTGCCCAAGTCCGTCTGAGTGCACAATGCACATGAATGAATGCTGGTGATCAGACAGGATGCTTACGTATGTGTCACCTGTCAGAGTCGTATCTAGACGTATCATGGGTCCATGTCACTCCATCTGCACACGCCACACACCATTACAGAACCTCCATCAGCTTCAACAGTCCCCTGCTGGTACACAAGGTCCATGGTGGCTTGATGAGGTTGTCTCCACACCCATAGACGTCCATCCGCTCTACACACTCTGAAAGTAGACTCGTACGACCAGATAACATGTTTCCAGTCATCAACAATCCAATTTCGGCGTTGACGGGCCCAGGTGAGGCGTAAAGCTTTGTGTTGTGCAGACACCAAGGGTACATGAGTGGGCCTTCGGCTACAAATGCCCATGTCGATGATATTTCATTGAATGGTTCGCACGCTGATACCTGTTGATGGCCCATATATCAGCAGAAATTTGCGGAAGGGTTACACTTCTGTCACATTCAATATTTATTTTCACTAGTCGTTGGTCCCGTAATTGCAGGATCTTTTTCCGGCCGCAGCGATGTCGGAGATTTGATGTTTTAGCGGATTCCTGATATTTACGGTACACGCATGAAATGGTCGTACCGGAAAATCCCTACTTCATCGCTACCTCGGCGTAGGCGTGTCTCATCGCCGACTATAACCCCACGTTCAAACCCACTTAAAGCTTGATAACCTGCGATTGTAACAGCAGTAACGGATCTAAGAATTGCGCCTGACCGAGCGAGGTGGCGCAGTGGTTAGACACTGGACTCGCATTCGGGAGGACGACGGTTCAATCCCGCGTCCGGCCATCCTGATTCAGGTTTTCCGTGATTTCCCTAAATCGCTCCAGGCAAATGCCGGGATGGTTCCTTTCAAAGGGCACGGCCGACTTCCTTCCCCGTCCTTCTCTAACCCGATGAGACCGATGACCTCGCTGTCTGGTCTCCTTCCCCAAAACAACCAACAAATTGCGCCTGACACTTGTTTTATTTTGGTAATTCCAACCGCGGCGCAGTATTCTGCCTGTTTACATATCTCCGTTTTTGAATACCTATGCCTATACCATTTTCTTTGGTGGTTCAGTGTAGATCCACAGAAAGAAAATGTCAGGGTCGTAATTCGGCAGCTACAGACGTTAAAAATTGCTTAAGTAGGTCAGAACATTTGTCGTACTGTCCGCTGTAACTTAACAGAAACCGTACTCAGATGTATTTATGCGTTCAGAATATATCTGTGGTAATCTGTCCTTGCCTTTTCACTCTGCATAATAGGCTATTTAACGTCACTTCGATTTCAGCTGTTGCAGGTAATCAAAGTAATTTACATGCATAGCAAAAATGGTGTTTAATGACCGCTCGGTCAGAAAGATGGTATTTCTGAAATGCTAAATTTTTGTAGAACGATGGTAACCTTTGTTATCAGAATTATTTCCTTTAGACAGGGTGATTCAGCTGCCCCTACCTATGCATCTTATACAAATGTAATCCGTTCAAAAACTACGTGCAGTATTTCCATACGCTGTGGCTCACTATATGCAAACTAAAAATACTCCAAAAAAGTGAGCAGGACCTTTTAGAGGAAACTTAATGTACTTAAATTTTATGCAAGAAGACTTTTTGCTATAATTTTCAAATTATTCATTAAAAAATCTACAAAAGTGACCTTCAAATGCGTTTTTCTTGACTATCTCGAATACCCTGGCCTCCAGGAATAACGTATCCCAGTACAAAATATAACTACATTAAATTTCAGACATTCATTTTTATTTATAGGACTAGCAGACTGCGTGCAGAATGCAAGAGATATGAAAATCCGGTGCATGGTTTTTGAGTGTCTTACAGGTTGCATAAAACCCACAGCTGAATCACCCTGTGTAGTCATTAAGCGTTACATATCAATCGATCAAAATGGCAGTACATTCAACCCTGTATAAGTGTCGAAGCAAACTATTACCTACTTTTCTCGCCCCATGAAGTACACATTAAGATTCACTTTCATTAAGATTCACTTTGAAGAAGATATGATAATATGATTCAGTGTTGTTTGTGCCTCTTGCGGGCGCATCAGTTTCATTCCCCCGTATTAGGCCCTACACACACACACACACACACACACACACACACACACACACACACACCAATGTGTATTATTTTGTAAACTTTGCTTTAAAGTAAAACGAATTCCAGAGGGTGAGGCAGCAAAGACGGGCAGCCCGAATATTTCCAGAATGAATTAATATATCGATGCGCGGCGTACGTCAAGTTACAGCAGACAGTATGGAAAATTTCCTGACGCACTCAAGTAATTTGTATCGATTACAGTAGCCGAATTACGACATCGACTTTGTTTGTTTTTTTTTTTTTTCGAATGAAACTACACACGTTTTTCTGTGGTTTTCGAAAGAAGCTTTTAAGCGGACTTCAACGCCATAGAACGGATGGGACTTGATCAAATAATATGAAGATAACAGCGCTGAAAGTCATTGTTCCACCGTCTGCAGAATATTTTCCACAAAGGAGTGCCTTCAAACATGTGCCCTATTGTACCATATATAAGCAAATACGTAACTCAAACATGGATCTTGTGTTTACCTGGGCGCTTGAAGCCTATCCTCCTGCTGTTGTAGCAATCAGATAACTTGCTCGTAAATGTACTGTGACATTCACAATGTATACGATAATGGAAATAGTGAATACCGTTTATGGGGAATATCGCCAAACTATTGGAGCTGTGGAGTGATTGTATGCTGAAGAGTATCCAGATACTTCCAAGAAGTCACGACCTGTTCTCGCGAAACTAATAAAGAAGTTCTAGAAATTAGAAGTGTAGAAAATAAAACACGCGAAAGAAAAAAAGAGCAACTGAGAAAAGAAATGAAATTAATATTTTAGCAGCAGTATCACACAATGCAATTATCACTAAGGGGCATCTCGAAAGTACGAGGGGGATCAACCAAATGGGTGTTCTACGAGCAATGCATTCCATCGCATTCCATCTTCATCACATTTTGCTGCTTCTACAGTTTCGTGGCAGTGACTTTCAAAATTGGTTACATTTCTCTGAATGTTATCCTTGAATAGCGCAAAGTGATGCATTTCTATGCAAAATTCTCTTTAAGGACGTAGCTTCTGCCGGCCGAAGTGGCCGTGCGGTTAAAGGCGCTGCAGTCTGGAACCGCAAGACCGCTACGGTCGCAGGTTCGAATCCTGCCTCGGGCATGGATGTTTGTGATGTCCTTAGGTTAGTTAGGTTTAACTAGTTCTAAGTTCTAGGGGACTAATGACCTCAGCAGTTGAGTCCCATAGTGCTCAGAGCCATTTGAACCACGTAGCTTCTCTTACAAACCATGGACGTGGACATACCAGTCTTCGCAGTATGCAGTACTCATGAGTTGAAAAGCCACCCTGACTGAAAGAAGCAGATAAAAATTACGGTCTTGGTGTATCAAGGTTTGGTGCACGGTTTTGAAGAACCGGTTTCATTTATGGGAATCTAAGTACATTCAGGTATCTCGAGTTGCTAAGATGAACTGCTGCCGCAGTTATTGGAAGACAACCCACTGGCCATAAGGCGCTCTACCAACATGACCGCTGTCCCTTCCATACCGCACATGTAATGACAGACCATCTTAAGAAAACACTTGGAGTGTATTGGAACGGTCTTTCACGAAGCGCCAAATTCTCTGAGCACTCACCAAACTTAACACTTCCGTACTTTTATCTGTGGTGAAAATTATAGCAAGAGGTCTGTTACGAAACACCGACGACTCCCGAAGACATGAAATGTCTTATAACACGGACGTGTCTTTCCTGTATTCCAGATGAAATTCAACTAGTAGTGTTCTTTCTCCAGAATCATTTTATGAGGCGTGTAGCAGTTCTCGAGTTGAACATTTTGAGCACTTGATGTGAGAGCCGTGATCATAAGCTCATGAATCGTACCTGAGTTATGTGCTTGCTTATATTTTGTATAATAGGGCAGAAGCTTGTGGAACCTCTTCACCTGACGGCGGACAGTGGTATGCGGCGCTGTTACATTCGCACTATCTGATCAAGTACCATACATGGTATGTCGTAGAAGTTCTCTTAGACACAACGTGTTTCACATACCAAAGAAGAAACAATACAGATTAATTAGGAAAAAGAAACAAAATGTATGTCGCAATTCGGCGATTATAAAAGATAATATCCATTACAACTTGGAGAATCCCGCACCTCGATATATTTATTCCTTTTGGTGACATTTAGGGTGGCATGTCGTAGCTGCCTCACTCTCTGTATACTAGTCATGAAGTAACCTATACCTTCGGTAACGTTTATAAAATCTTACGATCTTTATACTTCTAGTCGTTCTTCCGACAGTCACATAGCATTCCTTGGTACTTTTTACCGACTTTGAGAACTGTTTTCTCAAGCGTCTTTCCTCACATGTAGTGAAATGATATTAGTTATGCATCCTAACTACTATCTGTGGGAAAACACGTAACGGTGTTGGCGGCCCAGTAATCCACAACAAGATTCTGAGCACACATTTTAGGGAAAAATACGTTATAATCCTTGTTTACGAGCATATCCATAATTATGACGAAGAGCCAGTCTAGTGTCGAATTAAATGCTCATAAAAAGCCTTGTATTAGCTCAGGGGCTCAGGTGTTCTGTCAGCGGACGTAATTGACTTCTTGCCTTGGAATAGGTGCTTATATCCATAAGTCAGTTACAATTACAGATTGAAAAAGAGACAAAGAGGAGCTTTACACTATTTTAACACGTCATGATAGTTTTTACTGCAGTCCATGTATCTTTGGAAAATATTCAACATATTATTTTTTATTTCTTGTGTGCGGCTTCTGCAACTGTTCACTCCTAAAAGCCGCGGCCATTTCAGCCGAATTATTTCTTTACAAGAAAGGTCGTTCGAGGAAATTACTAAAGAAAGTAGAATTGATGGAGCCTCGTACGCTAATAATGATAACTACTTGCTTATAAGGTGACGAAACAACCTCTATGTTTCGACCTTCGAAGGATTTAAGTGCTGTTGTCACTAGTACCAGAAATGTGTCTTCTATTAGTGTTCCTTTCTCTACATCATATTTTCCAGAATGACCCATACATCTCCGTACTTTCTAGTTTCTTCTTCACTGGATGCCTGTCTAAGACACATACCCAGGTCTGCTTAGAGATATTGCTGTTTTAGCAGTTAAACTGGAGTTTTGTGACAATAAATACAGTTTTCTTGGAGTTTACATACAGATTTCGGCTCACAAATTTATAATCAAATACAATTTGATGAACATATATTAATACAACCATGATGTAAAAAAACAGAAAAATCTCTATCGTAGAAAGCATGATGGAATAGATCTGAAAATAGTTCATCGACCGCTCTGACCTCTTCAACTGCTAATTACAGTGAAAAGAGATGCTGGCAGCAGATAAGCTTTGTTTCATGAAAGTTACAAGAAATTTAATTCTGAAGTTTCACTTAGTCATGAAGTGATAAAGAAAATGAATAATTTTATGTTCGTGACTTCGATTATTAAATGTGCCATAAGGTTGTCGAAAACCTGAGGTGGGCGGAAATAAAATACCAAATTACATGTATGAGATAACAGAATAACCAATTACTTGACTTAAAAATTAGGGAAGGAACAGAAGAACTGGAAGATTCCTCCTGTGTAGGAAGCATGATTGCACAGGACGTTCAAAGTTTTCAGTTACATCAAAAGTAGACCGTACAAGAAAATGAATTCTACTGATCTCGAATGTTAGCACGGAACAGAGGTCTTACTGCATGAAATGCGCATATGGAGCATATTATTGTATGGAAGAGGAACAAGCACTATTGCACATCCCGTAAAGAACAAACTGAAAAGTTGTGTTATTGAAGAAAATATAAAAAAATACGTGCACAGAAAGTGTCGAGGCGACATTTGGTTTCTACGGTACACATACATGAAATAGAAGAGAATGTGATGTGAAAGAATGTAGTGCAGAGTAAAGTCACATTGTCTAAATATGTAATCATTTGGAATGAGCCTCTCATTCTCCTTGTTTTTCTAGATTTTCTTTCAATTACCTGTGAGAAAATTTGTCTCATGATATAGAGGGTGTATCAAAAAGAATCATCCGATTTTTAAAAAAGTGACTGTTACGCTATTTGAGGTATGTGCGTGAACAACATACTGTTAGAGAGAGCAAACGCTCGCGTTTTACATGGTTCCCGCTAAGTAGCAGCATCTGGAAGCGCGGGAATTTTTAAATCAAAGGATTATTCAACGATGGATCGGTCGCACTGGACCAAATGATTCAGCCTCACATTACTGTCCTCCAAGGTCACCGGATCTGATTGTATGTGATTATTTCTTGTGAAGGTTTATAAAGAACGCTGCTTATGTGCCTTCGTTACCAACAACAATGAATTAACTGAGACATCGCATAACAATAGCTGTGGAGGCGGTAAAGTCAAGACGTGCTCGCAGCAGTGCAGGAACAGTTTGAATACCGCATTGACATATGACGTCTATCTCAAGAGGGGGCATATTGAACACCTGTGAAAAGGTATGAAAAAAATCTTTTTGAGTTTCCCGTTCATCAAAAACCAAGATTCATTGTTTATGTTTATTACTTTCAAAAATATGGACATGCCAAATCGGATGATTCTTTTTGGTACAACCAGTATTTTGAAGGAAGCAGTTTCAGGTTTTTGAAAGCAGGAGAGCGTTACAGATACGTTGAAGGCATTTGTTGCAAAAGAATTGCCCACAATTTTATTTTACTCTGAAAACTATGAGACACTTTTAACCCCCCAGTCAACCGTGCGTATTAGAGCGCCGTTCCCGGGCCACTGAGGTGCCCCGGCCCTGGATCCAGCCCGCTCGGCGGACGAGGGTCGGTGGGCCGGCCAGCTTGGACGTGGTTTTTAGGCTGTTTCCCATACCCCGCTAGGTGAATACCGGGCTGGTACCCAAGTCCCACCTCATTTGAGCACTTCGCCAACATTTAGAAAGTTTTCCCACATTTTCACATGCATAACACTAGTGGCAGACAGGTAGGGTATACATATTCCCTCCCAAGAGAGCTAACGATCTGGCGAAACGAAGGTCACCTGGCCACCTCTTAAATTAACCTGTCAAACCTGTTAATAACCACGCTGAACGTGCGCCGCGGCGGGACAAAGGCACAAGAGAAAGAAAACTGTAATAGACACATTCTTCAGTTTTGTTTCATTTCACCTCTTCTACCAGGACAACTGGACAGCCAAAAGTCTTTGTTTAATTCCTAGAACTGCATTCTGTTACAGTGTCTTTCACTGTCAATGAATACGGTTTTGTTATTTACTAGAAGGCATTTATTAGAAAGCATGAAACTCACAGTCGTCGTCGAGTAAACGTTTTTAGTAATTTTTTTTACATTCCTTTGCTAACCGGTATTTCGACAATTAGAATAGATTCCAGCAGAAGCCCAATACAGTTAGCTTCATCAGCAACTGGATAATTTTCTCATGTAACTCAGGTTTTCTCCAAATAAAACTCAGTAATCCAGTTTCACGCCTTTCCAGGAATGATTAATTGAAGCTTACGATGTCGTTCCGATGAGGTTCTAATCCTTATCATCAAAGTAAGACAGAATAAGGATAAAAAGGGCAAACTCTAATCCACTTCGAGACTGCCAAGCCAAATGACTACTAGGTCAGATAACATAAAGCATACTTTCTTACTACATACGAGATGAGATGAGTAAGGGTTGTAACCCAAAGAGCAGTGCATTAATAGTTACCGTGCATATCAGAAAAAACACTTTGTTGTTGGTGTCTTTCTCTTTAAATTCATTGCACAAAAATAAAAAATTAAAATTAGGTAATTTTTTAAAACCATGTATTGACCTTATTGTCAAGTTATACAGAGCCGTTGCCTCACTATTAACTGACGTCACATCGCTGTCATCAACGATATTTCAGTAGTGATAGCCACACTCAGAGACTCAGAATAGGCTCGTGGTGTATTTTTATTCAAAACACGATCCATTACTGTACAGATTCACAAAAAATCTTTTGGAACATTTTGACCGAGGTAGTACAGTGCCAACGAACAGTAGGGTTTCGACAAATGGTACGTTTGGATTCGATTGGGACGGGAAAAAATTTTTCCAGAAAGTTATTCTCTCATTCGCTTCAAATGATTCAGAAAAACCACGGAAGAAACTGGGGAGTAATCATCCGCCGCCTCTTCGAGGGAACTTTCCGATCACGATCAAGAGAAATCATGTAACCGCGCAGGGCTTTCAGCCGCTTTCATCAGGAAACTATATCAAATGTGTTAACCATTGAACCTATTCGTTCAGTCTATTACAGCCAGTGGAAGCATCCTAACGCATCGAAGTCTGCTTCTTCTCAGACTGGTGTAATTGTCTTCAACAAAAGATCTATTTTCGCCGTACCGTCCTTGATCTGTGAACTGACTGTCACAAAGAATGGTGCTTCTTGCCCACATTACTGTACAGCGTACTACTCGTTTTGTTGTACCGTAAACGCTTCAGTAGCGTAATGACTTCCTGGAAACAGTCAGCATTCTGCTTCGTAAGGGACTGAGTACAAAGTAAAAATTTCTACGCATTCATTTGCACAGACAATACAGCAGTAGCTACATGACGCCAGTAAGTGATCATTACACTTGTGTTTTGGTAATTCTTGTTGGAAATGTGAAACGAAGAACAGCTTATCATTCGATAGGTATTGCTGCAATTACATATGTATTCATCTACAAGCTTATCACGTGTCAGATACAAAAAATTGGTTCAAATGGCTCTGAGCACTATGGGACTTAACTTCTAAGGTCATCAGTCCCCTAGAACTTAGAACTACTTAAACCTAACTAACCTAAGGACATCACACACATCCATGCCCGAAGCAGGATTCGAACCTGCGACCGTAGCGGTCGCGCGGTTCCAGACTGTAGCGCCTAGAACCGCTCGGCCAGTCTGGCCGGCCGTGTCCGATACAATTATGAGGTAAACTGTATCCGATAGTGTAAATATTCAACCCATCTCGTTTGTTTCACGCAATATCTACGGCAAGTTTACATTGACTATCGGAAGGAGGATCTGCATGAGTATGTCATAAATCTCACTAGTAGGCATATCTTTACAACATGTGGGCTACCACAAAACTCCCTTACCAACACACCGCAGATAACGATAACGCTAAAGCCATTCGGTCTGGCTTATTGAGCCTCTCTTGTATTAGGGTATTGTTCTCTAGCTCCAAATTTAGTTTCCTGGGTATGTGATTATTTCACATATAATTTGACACTTTGTGAATACCTGTCACATAACAGTTTAATGATTTACCAATTTCAACCCTGTCGGACTACAAATTTGGCAATAAGCTTAAAATAGTTGTGTGTGTTATCTCATCTTTTTAACACTTTATTTGCAGGTGCATCTATTATTTCAGACTCTAAACCAAAATTTTTGTTTTGGAGCACTCAATATTTTAGTTTATTACACAATAAAACTAAAAATTCATATTTAATGGATTGAACATTTTCAGTAATTCTAGATATCGACATTATTTACTAACAGAAAGACAATACCCCTTTTTAAGCGGAAATAATTTGCATATGAGCACTGTTGTGATTCTCTGAGTAGTTTACAACATGATTCCGTACTTTAGAAGAAAAATGGCATTTATCAGGATATGATTTAATTAGATTGCAGTTGTAGACTTACTAGTTGTCATTTGAATAGCATTTCATTTGGGTAGTATTTTGGCTCGAAGCAAAGGGAAAAAAAACTGTTCGCGATTAGTCAATAAATACACTTGGATAGTCAGTAAACTGTCAGAGTAACAGGCGGCGTGTGACTAGAGCCTAAAAATAAAACGAGGGAAACGACTGCATTTTCAGGCAACGTAAATAAACCATACAACGGAAACCCAGTTACGATTCCCGCGGTTCCAGTCTGGGTCAGCTGACAGTCTTAGGAGTTCCGGGAAGGCCGCCATTAAAATCTCATAACGTCTCCTCCTTCTTGTGTTTTAACGTGTGCTGGCGCTTTAGTTAGAACATTACTATTGTGTCACGAGGAATCGGTTTTAAACAGCATTTCATATCTGATCATTTCAGTTTTCTGTGATTCTCCAGAATTGTTGATGGTGAAATAGTCCCTTTATCAAAGCACATTTTTCCCCATCGTTCTGAAATTTACTACATACTACACCTTCGATGACACTGTCCGCGACGGGCCGGCTTAACACTAATGTACGTTGTACTCCTTTCTTCCTCTTTTTTCAATAAGATGAGAAAAATAATAAAATAAAAATAAACCACAGCAGTGACGGAAGCACGTTAATTACCTTTACCAAATCTTCAGCGATATTTCAACAGTAGAGTGATCCCGTAATGTTTGTATCGACATTATGTCTTCATCTTCAGGCATTAAGCGGGCACTTACTTTACGAAAATAATATAGTCACGTAAGAGACACTGACAGCAATGAATAATTTTTTTAAGAAAGTATGTCGTCAATACAGTCAATAACAACTATTGTGATTTTTGTAGGGTTGGCGTAAAGTAAACCTCCTACTCCTTGCCCCCACCACCGCCATAAAAAAGGTTATTCAAAACACATTGGTATTAAAAGCGTTAATCTAGACTGCAGTATTCTGAACGCTGACGAGATGTTACCGTTGGAATAATCAGATTGAAGTTGTAAGTAGGCTGTTTAGGTTTTTTTATTGGTAACGCCACCTCTGTATGAAAATCACTGGCTGTGCTGTGTGCAGTCTGTGGCTGCTTTGCATTGTTGTAATACTCGCCATTGTAGTGTTAGGCAGCTGGCTGTGAACAACGCGCAGCGTTGCGCAGTTGGAGGTGAGCCGCCAGCAGTGGTGGATGTGGGGAGAGAGATGGCGGAGTTTTGAATTTTGTCATGAACTGCTATACATATTATGACTATTGAGGTAAATACATTGGTTGTTCTCTATTAAAATCTTTCATTTGCTAACTATCCCTATCAGTAGTTAGTGCCTTCCATAGTTTGAATCTTTTATTTAGCTGGCAGTAGTGGCGCTTGCTGTATTGCAGTAGTGGGAGTAACCAAGATTTTTGTGAGGTACGCGATTTGTGAAACGCATAGGTTAATGTTAGTCAGGGCCATTTTTTTTGTAGAGATTTTTGAAAGTCAGATTGCGTTGCGCTAAAAAAAAATATTGTGTATCAGTTTAAGCACAGTCATGTATAATTGTTCGAAGGGGACGTTTCAAAGTTACTGCCAAAACTTTCAGTCTCATGTACGTCCGATTCCACGCTGGCTCCTGTATCTGGTAGACGTCGTTTATCTGATATTGACAGCATACTCCCATTAACAACAGTCTTCACACTGACCAACATTCGTTACACCCAACATTTTATGACACTTCCGGTCTGATCCAAGGTCCATCAGGAATTCTGTTTCTGCTTTGTGTTCTGCGTCTTTACCTCTTTCAGAAACAATCAGAAAATTTATATTATTACAATTGGTACGTAACTGCTTTCTAAAATATGTTTTATTCACAAAGTTTATCATACAGAAATTCCCTGTTTGGTTTAACATTTATAATCGTGCGTATGCTAACTCTAGTTTTTAAATAAAAGAAAAAAACATTAAATGTTTTTTCAGTCTACCTGTTGTAAATAGGTGTAAAAAGAGTGTAAATGACATTAAAGGCTAGGCAAGGATTACATATCCACATGGTAACAGTATCTTTATTAAAATACGTAAAGTACCACAATTCTTTCTGGAGCCATACTGTTGCTTGAGGGAATTTCAGCACCTGCAGCTTATAAATAGTTCTAAATCAGTCCATTAGTTTGGAACTTTCGGATAAGCACTTCAGTTTAAATTTGTCGTTACCGTAAAAATAGTAACCGAAATTGTCGACTGGTTCTGACGAATGTCAGTGGTGGTACGCCATTTTTGCATCAGCTGCAAAATACGTTAGTAGCCTACTTTTTAATCAACTCCAAGAAAATATAATTTACTTTTTACCTAAGATTATTAGAGAAAATTTACTGATTACTCTGTAACTTTATTTCTCAAAACTTCATGAGTAATAATACTGCTTTAACTTTAAAAACAACTTATAACATTGATATGTGCAATTTTTGTTAGACGAAATCTGCTTCTTATGTCCCAGAAATTTATGGCGGTACTCAGTATCTGTAGCACATGATACTTCTGTTTCTAGTTTTCTCGCAACCAACTTACGGATTTCTCAAAGAGTCTAACTCTTCTCTCAGCTAGATCAGTAAATAACATCAGTTTACTAGCTAGGTGCACAGTTTTGACGAAATCCTGTTTCGTGCCTTTGCAAAGAATCTAGATTAAGCAGACTGTCACACAAATAAAATCTAATAAAATATTACTGTTTTGGAACGTAGATATTGTATACTGGGTTTATTGGTGACTTCTGGGTTATGATCTCATGCTACTTGAAACCTTTGTAGATTATCATTTAATGATTCTGTCTCCGAATCAATGTAGTGAACATATTTATTTCTAATTCAGAAACCGCTACGAACAAAGAATAACAAAGCAATAGAATCAGGAAATTAAATAACTTTTCAGTTCAAACTTCCTGGCGGATTAAAACTCTGTGTGGGAGTGAGTCTCGAAACTGGAAGGTTTAACTTTAGCGGGCAAATGAGCTATCCAAGCATGACTCGCAATCTACCTCCACAGCTTTTCAGTTTTTTACACAATCGAAAACATTTATATAAGTTTTCGAACGAGGTCTGAAACTTAATATAGAGCTGTGTGTGCAAATGGGGTATAGAACTATTCTTCAACATATAACCGACAAGAAAATTACAGATATCTCAAATTATATTCTCTTCTTGCGACGATAATTTGAATTCGTTACTGCAAAAAAACATTTTCAAGTAATACATAGCTTTCGCCGTCCACTTTGCACAGTGAATAACTCATGGCGCACCAACACTGGTGATTTATAAAGAAAAATTGCAGTTAATTCTGATCACTCTCTATCGTCTTCTATAATTGCTGTTCTTTCAAAACTTCGAGAATCTAAGATACCATATACATCGTCTTGATTCAAATATTCGTTTAGTTCTTTGCGCTTATTTCTATATTTAAATTAAGAACTCTATTCTAAATCAACTGCACTGAAATTCATTTAAAATTGGTATAGTAGGCCCAGGGTTTCTACAAGCCGTCATTTCCCCGAAAAGTCTTCGGAAAATAATTTCATATGTGTGATACCTGCAAAGTAAATATAAAAGTATCTTTCAGTAAAATTTTCAATCGAGATACTCTCATCTCTAAGAGAGATCGTATTTGATGCTGTTAGGCTGAAAACTAACATATGACTGACGACTCCACCAGTGACAGTTTTATTACGTAACACGCCATCCAAATGCACGATAGAAACCTACAGTCTCTCATTTTTATTCGCTTCTTGATTGCAACAGTCTTTTTCTCTGGGAGTTTATGCCAATTCACAAGCCAGTTTTTTCTTAAATTGAACTCACGCTTCAATTGTAGATATAAGGATGCGTGCTGTTTGCTTCACTTATCCTATATTTTCCAAATTTTGTAGCTAGCGTTCCATTATCTTCCTCGAAATCGAATTGCTCAGAGGCTAAAGTCTTCTATTCGGCAAATTTACCAGAAAAAAATAAATAAATACTGGAACACAGTAAAATGACTGTGAAATAGCCAGCATAGCATGATGGATTTTTCTGTTATAATGACACGACTTTGCAAAGGCGCTCGATCCAGGGATAAGTCGGTTCGAACCCTGCTGGTGCAAAAATTTTTACAGGCGATATTTGACCGGCAGGGGGAGGAGAGGTGACGACATAAATTTCATGATCACCACAACCAACACTTATTAAGTAGATTTTAGGGTATGACGAATAAAATAATTTCACCTCAAGCTGTCGATTTAGAATCATAGCCCTCGGATTTATGAAAAGAACGGCGAGCTGAATAGAATTATATCACAAAAAAACAGAGGTTTTATAATAAACGTGAAACTCAGTCTGGCTTAAGAAATATTTGGTACATTTCATTATTCACCTTATTCTTGGATGTAAATAATGAATAATTTCATGAATTTATTTCTTTTCGTGATATGAACATTTTCATTAGCTCTTCTTGAAACTGCGTGATTAAAAAACCTATGCCCCTCGTCTCTCTTTGATCATCTAGATTTGTTGTTTGAGCTTTTAAAAGAGGTACGTGTTTGTGTGTGTGTGTGTGTGTGTGTGTGTGTGTGTGTGTGTGCGCGCTTAGAGAGTGTGAGAGGGCGTGGGAATGAGGGAGATATAATAGTTCCATGGAGGTATAAGGAGGGGAGATGCCATGACGTCACAAACTTGAAGCCGACAGAAACCGAGCTCCGCCATTGTAGTTTGGTCAGAAGACTCGTTTCCGATTGTGCTACTGTCTAGAGCTGCTGAAGGTTTTTTCATTTTAAAATGCCGGTTTGCGTTGTTTACGGGTGTACTAACCGTTGGAATAGTGCTACCAAGTTAAAAGGAATCACGTTCCATGCGTAAGTGGCCCCGTTCGTAAAATATTGTCGTTTATATTCGTGAGATGTGCGGCCTTGTTTACGTTTTGTGAAACTGTTTTCTTCTTATTTTATTTCAGATTTCCGATCAATGAAGCTCGTAGGGCTCTGTGGGTTCATATGCTTATTTTTCTTGACAAAGCACAAACGATGTTTGTATTTACAAATGAAATTTTGTATAAGTGTGTAAACGAGTAAGAAATATCATCCGGTATGTAAACTAGCATAGCTTTCGGGTTCTGCTTTCAGTTTACATCGACACAAATACAGTGAAAGGTGATTTGAGTTTGAAAAGAGCTTTGTACACTGTTATTTTTCATCATTCGAAGTTCGTATCCAAAAGAAACACTCAAGTTAACGAGACCAAATCAGTTGTATTGCTGGGGCAAAAACGCATTAAAAACAAAACGAAAACACCTGAAAAAGCTATTCTGACGTTGTGTTATGCATGTAAACATTGTAACACTCATCGTTGTTGTTGTTGTGGTCTTCAGTCCTGAGACTGGTTTGATGCAGCTCTCCATGCTACTCTATCCTGTGCAAGCTTCTTCATCTCCCAGTACCTACTGCAACCTACATCCTTCTGAATCTGCTTAGTGTATTGATCTCTTGGTCTCCCTCTACGATTTTTACCCTCCACGCTGCCCTCCAATGCTAAATTTGTGATCCCTTGATGCCTCAAAACATGTCCTACCAACCGATCCCTTCTTCTAGTCAAGTTGTGCCACAAACTTCTCTTCTCCCCAATCCTATTCAATACCTCCTCATTAGTTACGTGATCTACCCACCTCATCTTCAGCATTCTTCTGTAGCACCACATTTCGAAAGCTTCTATTCGATTCTTGTCCAAACTGGTTATCGTCCATGTTTCACTTCCATACATGGCTACACTCCATACAAATACTTTCAGAAACGACTTCCTGACACTTAAATCTATACTCGATGTTAACAAATTTCTCTTCTTGAGAAACGCTTTCCTTGCCATTGCCAGTCTACATTTTATATCCTCTCTACTTCGACCATCATCGGTTATTTTACTCCCTAAATAGCAAAACTCCTTTACTACTTTAAGTGTCTCATTTCCTAATCTAATTCCCTCAGCATCACCCGACTTAATTCGACTACATTCCATTATCCTCGTTTCGCTTTTGTTGATGTTCATCTTATATCCTCCTTTCAAGACACTGTCCATTCCGTTCAACTGCTCTTCCAAGTCCTTTGCTGTCTCTGACAGAATTACAATGTCATCGGCGAACCTCAAAGTTTTTATTTCTTCTCCATGGATTTTAATACCTACTCCAAATTTTTCTTTTGTTTCCTTTACTGCTTGCTCAATATACAGATTGAATAACATCGGGGAGAGGCTACAACCCTGTCTCACTCCCTTCCCAACCACTGCTTCCCTTTCATGCCCCTCGACTCTTATAACTGCCATCTGGTTTCTGTACAAATTGTAAATAGCCTTTCGCTCCCTGTATTTTACCCCTGCCACCTTCAGAATTTGAAAGAGAGTATTCCAGTCAACATTGTCAAAAGTTTTCTCTAAGTCTACAAATGCTAGAAACGTAGGTTTGCCTTTTCTTAATCTTTCTTCCAAGATAAGTCGTAAGGTCAGTATTGCCTCGCGTGTTCCAACATTTCTACGGAATCCAAACTGATCATCCCCGAGGTCGGCTTCTACAGGTTTTTCCATTCGTCTGTAAAGAATTCGCGTTAGTATTTTGCAGCTGTGACTTATTAAACTGATAGTTCGGTAATTTTCACATCTGTCAACACCTGCTTTCTTTGGGATTGGAATTATTATATTCTTCTTGAAGTCTGAGGGTATTTCGCCTGTCTCATACATCTTGCTCACCAGATGGTAGAGTTTTGTCAGGACTGGCTCTCCCGAGGCCATCAGTAGTTCTAATGGAATGTTGTCTACTCCGGGGGCCTTGTTTCGACTCAGGTCTTACAGTGCTCTGTCAAACTCTTCACGCAGTATCTTATCTCCCATTTCATCTTCATCTACATCCTCTTCCATTTCCATAATATTTTCCTCAAGTACATCTCCCTTGTATAAACCCTCTATATACTCCTTCCACCTTTCTGCCTTCCCTTCTTTGCTTAGAACTGGGTTTCCATCTGAGTTCTTGATATTCATACAAGTGGTTCTCTTCTCTCCAAAGGTCTCTTTAATTTTCCTGTAGGCAGTATCTATCTTACCCCTAGTGAGACAAGCCTCTACATCCTTACATTTGTCCTCTAGCCATCCCTGCTTAGCCATTTTGCACTTCCTGTCGATTTCATTTTTGAGACGTTTGTATTCCTTTTTGCCTGCTTCATTTACTGCATTTTTATATTTTCTCCTTTCATCAATTAAATTCAATATTTCTTCTGTTACCCAAGGATTTCTATTAGCCCTCGTCTTTTTACCTACTTGATTGTCTGCTGCCTTCACCACTTCATCCCTCGGAGCTACCCATTCTTCTTCTACTGTATTTCTTTCCCCCATTCCTGTCAATTGTTCCCTTATGCTCTCCCTGAAACTCTCTACAACCTCTGGTTCTTTCAGTTTATCCAGATCCCATCTCCTTAAATTCCCACCTTTTTGCAGTTTCTTCAGTTTCAATCTGCAGTTCATAACCAATAGATTGTGGTCAGAATCCACATCTGCCCCTGGAAATGTCTTACAATTTAAAACCTGGTTCCTAAATCTCTGTCTTACCATTATATAATCTATCTGAAACCTGTCAGTATCTCCAGGCTTCTTCCATGTATACAGCCTCCTTTCATGATTCTTGAACCAAGTGTTAGCTATGATTAAGTTATGCTCTGTGCAAAATTCTACAAGGCGGCTTCCTCTTTCATTCCTTCCCCCCAATCCATATTCACCTACTATGTTTCCTTCTCTCCCTTTTCCTACTGACGAATTCCAGTCACCCATGACTATTAAATTTTCGTCTCCCTTCACTACCTGAATAATTTCTTTTATCTCGTTATACATTTCATCTATTTCTTCATCATCTGCAGAGCTAGTTGGCATATAAACTTGTACTACTGTAGTAGGCATGGGCTTTGTGTCCATCTTGGCCACAATAATGCGTTCACTATGCTGTTTGTAGTAGCTAACCCGCACTCCTATTCTTTTATTCATTATTAAACCTACTCCTGCATTACCCCTATTTGATTTTGTATTTATAACCCTGTAATCACCTGACCAAAATTCTTGTTCCTCCTGCCACCGAACTTCACTAATTCCCACTATATCTAACTTTAACCTATCCATTTCCCTTTTTAAATTTTCTAATCTACCTGCCCGATTAAGTGATCTGACATTCCACGCTCCGATCCGTAGAACGCCAGTTTTCTTTTTCCTGATAACGACGTCCTCTTGAGTAGTCCCCGCCCGGAGATCCGAATGGGGGACTATTTTACCTCCGGAATATTTTACCCAAGAGGACGCCATCATCATTTAATCATACAGTAGAGCTGCATGTCCTCGGGAAAAATTACGGCTGTAGTTTCCCCTTGCTTTCAGCCGTTCGCAGTACCAGCACAGCAAGGCCGTTTTGGTTAATGTTACAAGGCCAGATCAGTCAATCATCCAGACTGTTGCCCCTGCAACTACTGAAAAGGCTGCTGCCCCTCTTCAGGAACCACATGTTTGTCTGGCCTCTCAACAGATGCCCCTCCGTTGTGGTTGCACCTACGGTATGGCCATCTGTATCGCTGAGGCACGCAAGCCTCCCCACCAACGGCAAGGTCCATGGTTCATGGGGGGAGGCTGTCATCTGAAATTATTTCGCAGGTATGACGTTAAATATGAAGAACACGCAATTCTAACAAGAGCTCTGTCACTGTTTTGACCAATCAAACATGGCGGCCCACCGGCTTCAAACAGACGTACAGCAGACGACCATAGTGCCATCTCCCTCTTTATACCTCCATGAATAGTTCACAGGGGCTGAAGGTCTCTGCAAATCAAACAATTTACGGCCTTTAAACATTTGTAGGACGTAATGCCCGTTGGCAGAGCCCGACGAGCGCAGCACCGAGGCTACCATTGCACAGAGCCTACATAATTTCTGGGTCAGAGACTCTGGAAAAGATGGCGGATATTCTCTGTTTGTATCAAAACTGCTGAACCGGTGCGCCTGGCCAATACCTCAAGTGCTACGTATCGATAATCACTCTGTGTCACTCCGGTATTTTAGATTTTTGCCGGTTTGTTGATTGAGTTGGGGGAGGGGACGAAACAGAGATCATCGGTCCCATCGGATTAGGTGAAGTATGGGGAAGGAAGTCTGACGTGCACTTTCAAAGGAGCCATCCCGGAATTAGGCTGAAGCGATTTAGGGAGATCACAGGAAACCAAAATTCGGATTGTCGGACACGGGTCCGAACCGTCGTCCTCCCGAATGCGAGTCCAGTGCGCTAACCACTGCGCCACCTCGCTCGGTAGGCAGTTTGTAATACGTTGTTAGCTGAGTGATATTTATATGTCCAGTGTACATCAAAATGACAGCAGCAAAACAGATATAAAACACTGTTGTGAAATTCATACTAAGGGTTACATATAAAACAATGCAAAACCATGTACATATATAACACTACACAAATCTACTTTTGCTTAAGTAATCAGTTAGCCCCCCCCCCTCTTCCAAAGATAATCTGTCAACCTCTCCGTTTGGAATCATAATAAAGCCTGAATATTTTCTTGGATATTTCAACAACATCCTTTACGTACGAGTGTACGTCGCATTAACTGAGGTTTTTGGGCTACCATGACGAACTACCTGCTCCTCAATCATATCCCACTTCAACTAACTGCAGTGTCAAGAATATGATGGATTGACGCGATGATCGTGTGCAATGTGACTACATCGCGATATGATCTTCATCTGATTGTATTGTGGTATCCACAGTTTTTCGTAACATTCTGCATTCTTGCTGGAGAAATCATCAATGGTCCACACCGATGAGAATATTTCAGTGAATCCTTATTATACTGCTGCACTTGACGATGGCTCTGAGCACTGTGAGACTCAACTGCTGTGGTCATTAGTCCCCTAGAACTTAGAACTACTTAAACCTAACTAACCTAAGGACATCACACACATCCATGCCCGAGGCAGGATTCGAACCTGCGACCGTAGCAGTCGCACGGTTCCTGACTGCGCGCACTTGACACCTCTATTAATTCTGTCATAATTACAACTAAAGCCTCTTTATTCAGTGCGTAATGACCATATGGTGTTTTCGCTTTTATGTACATACTTTGTGACTTAATTAAATTGTTATGCTTGGATGATGATGGTAATTTTATGACAGAATGAAAATAGGTAAGTCATTCGTAGTGGTTGAAGATTTATTTGCTGAAATATCAGTCACAGTGTTGGCTACAACAAATGCGGGTCTGTGTCGATGGTTTACTGTAATGTACTGCTTGTTAGTATCACGGCTAGCTTACCATCTCGTTGACCTGCACTGTCCACAAGCATTGGTCGTGTGTGACGCAATGCTTTCCATCGCTTAAAGCTATCCAAAACGTTGGATTAAAGTGGATATGAAAGTGACCCAATAACAGCATATAATCAGGCATCTTTACAGAGGGTACGGGATGCCTGTTATCAAAATTGCCTAGCGCGTCGCTTGGCTACTTGGTATTACAGACACAGGGGTTTCCATTTCTCGTAAAGAGCTTTTCGTTTCTTACACACATTCTGGCCGTCTTGTTGGTCAGTAATGTCACAGTAAGACAAGAGCCGGTTGAATAGAGCGAAGTTAATGACTGCAGGAGACTTGTCAATGTACAGGTATACCAACCGGAAATAGCTAACAAAAGAGCCCTCTGATCACACAATTGTAACAGAGACACCACCTTTGACGTTCACGCTGTACTACTCAAGAGAAATTCGCCATGGCACACCATGTTTGAGCCAGTGCGGAGATTTAATTTTTCACTGCTTTTGCTTTTGTTCGCCTCCGTAACTGCCTATCAGCGCCGCAGATTGGTAATCAAACGGACCCGAATTCCATCCAGGGTTCGGAGAGTGGATCTTGTGTTACTCTTACGTTCCTATCTTTTTAACTATCATGATATTTGCCTGCAATACAATGTTGTATCGTCTGTCGTACTGAGATGGCTGAAAGAGAACGAACTGAAAGTCAACAACTTGCATAAATAAATAATATAAATGGGTGACGTATGTGTAATTATTTGTGCTTCAATCAAATGATTGGATGTTCTTGATTTGCTTTCATCTGTGAATTCAAACGCCACAACTGTTTGCATGTTACAGCCGTGGAACTCCTAGATGATTAGGAATTTGTCACTTTTATGTATGTGATGTTTTTAAAATTTCGTAGAATAATTCGTCATTGTAAATTTGAGTTTTACTTGTCTCATGGCTGTTAGCGACCGCTTACCAGCCGATGGTTAATGAGACCTGGATCATTGCAGTGTTTACGAAAAACAGATTCGTCTCATATTTCATTCTAATATCAAGTCGTTTGTGTCAGTGATTTTACTATGTTAAAAGTGAGAAAGAGAAACCTTTGTAAAAATTAATCTCCTATGAAGTTCTATATCAGCGCACACTCCGCTGCAGAGTGAAACCCTCATTATAGAAACCTTTGTGTCATCCGAATGAATACAAAATGACTAAGCCTTTAGAGACGTGTTTTGCTGAATCGATGCATGTCTGTTACGTCAGTAACATTGTTTCCACTTTTATTCGTGATGTTTCTGAATATTCATTATTCTGTAAGTAAAGTAGACTTCGTGAATTTTGTCTCGATTATATTACCTTTGTTCCCGAATACTTTCGTACTGGCGTGTAGCTGGAATGCTCGTAGTCGCCCGGGAGGTCATCAGTCCCCTAGAACTTAGAACTACTTAAACCTAACTAACCTAAGGACATTACACACATCCATGCCCGAGGCAGGATTCCAACCTGCGACCGCAGCGGTTGTGCGGTTCTAGACTGTAGCGCTTAGAAACGCTCGGCCACCCCGGCCGGCCCGGGAAGTTTATTATCTGCCACACAAATGACTGACCCATGCCTTCATGGTCATACCGAATGCAAGCCGCATAAGAAACTGCAATGACTTTGAATCGAAGGACATGTTTAAATCACTGGGTGTAAACTGAATACGACGCATGAATACGTCTTCACCTGCGGCTTTCGTAAAAATCATTGATGTCCGATGGTACTATCTCCAAGACGGGTACTGCCCCCGTGTTTATTTTTGCAATACGGATTACAGTCAGTTTACCACAATCTATTTCATTCATTGGGCATTTAATTATTCATTAATTTTCTTCACTCTTTCATCCGAATGTAGAAATTTGAAGTAAACTGTCCAAAAACCTTGAAAAAACTGAATCAAGTACTTCTCGATGTTCGTCCAAATGTGCATTAGGGGATCGTGTAGAAATCTGAAGTAAATTGGCCAAGAACTCTAAGAGAATTTTTGGTAAAAACTCCCATCTTTCTATGTGTGTTTCAAGTCAGTTACGAGACCTTATATAGACAATGATCCTTCTCTTGCCTTGTAGGTAAAGTATGCAAAAGTTCATGGAGATAAATGAAACTGCAGATCTGCATGAGTTACAAAGAAAAGAAACGGACCCTCATGATGGATATGTGTGGACTTATCTTACGTGCCGTCTTTGTCCGCAGCTTCGCACCTTCACATTAGAGTAGACAGTCTTTCTCAGAATTTACTCGCAATTTTGGCAGAAAATTCAGATGTTACATTGCAATCTACATGAAAAAAGTCCTTATACAGAATATCCAGACACAAAATCTTAGAAACTACGTGATCCAGCCCAAGATAGTCCGTCGCATGATCACTTGTTATATGTCACGGCAGAGCTCCAATGTTCTTTCTGTTTTCTGTTGCAGTGTAAAGACGTCTACAAGTCGGATTTCACGTAGACGGCGAATTGATCCCTAACCCCACTGTTTCACACCTAGTTAGATACAGGACAGAAGAATAGATAATAGGAGTAGCTTCCATGGAGGCAGAATCGTTATCCGGTGTGAACGTTTGGTAGAGCAAATTCTAGAGAGTCATGGTTTTGTCTTCTGTGCATTTTAACTGGGCCTTACTCATTAGCCATTGAGTGGATGAAATTGTTGTCCATTGCAGTTAAACATTTCCCAGAACACATTCAAATCTTAGTCGAATGCAAGTCCCAGTATTAGCCAATGAACACTACAATGGTTAGTTAGATGCACTTGAATGTCCAGCATTATTTAGTTACACTTAAATTACCAGTATCAGTCAAACCTGCTTGTATAATCAGAGCCAGTCAGATGCAAGCACGGCGGTAAATTTTATAAGTTAATACCTATTGATTTCTTTTTACTGCCAAGATTAGAACAATCAGAAATATTTCACAAAACCGAACCACGCATTCCACATACATTAGATTATATTCAATATTAAACACACGCACAACGTTTTAAGAGGTCTTGCACCTGATACTGAATCCAAGGCTTAGAAATAACTAACATAGATATTGGAAACTTTAGTAGCTACAGCGAAGAGCGCTAATATACTTTACATCGGTTCGTGTGAAGTAAAAAAAAAGCCAGTTTACCGGCAAACTGAAATGCTAAGTCTGGCAGCAATGGACATTATAGAAGGGTAGCAGGAGAGAGAGGGAGGAGAATGGTTAGAAGAAGTAGAGAGAGAGGGAGGAGAAATTTATACAAGAGCAATGCACGGAGTGGGAAAGAGACACGGCTGAGTGAGAAACTAAATCAGAAAGAAGCATAACTCGTGGAAGATTAAAGTATATTCTTTACTCTTTGTCATTGATAAATGAACATTTACGATACGTCAAGAGGTTAATTAGAGGAAGTGCTTCACGTATGAGAAAACTGAGCCCAATTAGAAGGTGATTCGACTGAAAAGTTTAATGTGAAATATATTTATTCTGACACGATCAATATCTCATACTTAGCACAGTGGAGTCTCGTAATCACAAATTTTCAAATAACTTGCAAATGGCATCGTTTCCGAATCCATTTTTACTTGCTTTCTTGCTGTATATTTTCGCCCAGGCGTCCGGCCCCGTTAGCTGAGTAGCCAGCACGGCGGAATGCCACGCCAGGGGGCCCGGGTTCGATTCCCGGATGGGACAGGAGATTTTCTCCGGTTAAGGACTGGGTGTTGCCCTTCATCATTTCATTCCCACCTCCAACGCGCAAGGCGCCCAATGTGGCGTCGAATGTAATAAGTACTTGCCTTCGGCGGCCGAACTTCCCCGAATGGGGACTCCCGGCCCACAATGCAATACACTCATTTCCATTTCGCCTGGGTAAGTTTCCACTATTAGGATACATTCTCTAAATAAATCGTATCTTGAGGCATTCAATGTCTCATGCTAACGAAAACAGGAACAGACTAAACCTATAAGAAATATACAGGGTTTTCAGAAATTCCCGTTACAAGCTTGTCGGGCTTGTAGAGGGGAGTGAGTACATAATATTTTGAACAGGAACCCGTGTCCGAAAACGTATCATTTCCGTGCTACAGCCGTTTGAAAACATGTTTACTAGGCAGGTTTGCTACAGGATAGTCATGGTGGGAGGTACTTACGTCGAATGTCTGATGTCATTTGACGTCTGTCCTACCACTCTCACCTGGATCGAGCCTCATTGACGTATCTGTGAGTGTCAGAGGTAGTATGGAGTGTTGGAGATGGTATGGATGTACTTGTTGGTCATTCACAACATACCAGAAGGTGATGGAAGCAACATCCATTTCACGTGCAATTGCTCGTTGACGTTTTCTCTTCAACATGATGCAGTACGATCTCTTCCATTCGATATGATACGATATTGCAGTGCCTGTATTATTCTGTTTACGGTGGAAAGTTCCTTTGGATACATGCTGTGCAAAGGAACTTCGCATCGTAATCGAAATAACACAGGCACTGCAGTATCATATTTATCTCCCTATACCGAGCAAGCGACTTTCACGTACAACATATACGTATGCATAATGGATGTACGAGTACAAGTCGTAGAGAAATGGTTGACGATATACGGAGGTTTGGGTCCGGACGTGAGTCGTGCATGGGTAGCCAGATGGTAAGATAATCGCTCGCGATAAGCGGGAAATCCGGTTTAGAGTGACGATCCGGTACAGATTTTCATTGTCGTCATTGCATTCTACAGCTGATGGTCGTCCATATTCGTAATTACGAATTCATTTAATGTCTTCCATTCCGGGTGTGCAGCGTCTCTTTGGAGTACGACAGTCACGCCAGCTGACGGTGAAGGTACTCTTTCCCGAAGTTGATGCGTGATTGTGGCGATGGCGTCGGAGTCGGACCATTCTTAGAGCTATGCTGATAAAGGCGAGGAGCAGCTCTCCAATTACTGTGAGCTTCGCCATGCAGAAGGATCACATCCGTGTAATTCTGCAAATGTGTGCTCAACCATTTTTGCTCTCTCACAGACACGTGAATGAGGCTCGAACCAGATCAGAGAGGTAGGGCAGACATGACGTCAGCTGAACCAACCCAGGCACGTCCTCCGCCCTACCCCCTCAAAAAAATATCATGATTATCCTGTTGTAGCCCTACCTATCAGCCGGCCGGAGTGGCGGAGCGGTTCTAGGCGCTTCAGTCTGGAGCCGCGCGACCGCTACGGTCGCAGGTTTGAATCCTGCCTCGGGCATGGATGTGTGTGATGTCCTTAGGTTAGTTAGGTTTAAGTGGTTCTTTCTAGGTGACTGATGACCTCAGATGTTAAGTCCCATAGTGCTCAGAGCCATTTGAACTAACCTACCTATCAAACGTGTTCCCAACGGCTGTAGCACGAAAACAGTACGTTTCCGGACATCGGTTGCTGTTCAAAATATTATGTACAGAGGGGAGCTCTGCAAGTCTTGAACGTCTGTAACGGGAATTTCTGAAAATCTTATGTTATGTTCAGTATTATGTAGACCATCTAACAAGCTGAAAATAAAGTAGCAGAGATGATGAGGCTGTATAAGACAGCACGAATTCTACATCTACATAAATGTAAACTGTATGTTGTTCGCTGTATGTCAGAGGTATCCAGCGAGTAACGTAGAATGTACAGTATCTAGATCCGAAAAGCAATGTAGATCTTCATTTTAAAGTATAAACCTAGTGTAGATGCCCTGGCGGGCCCATCGCTATCATCCGACAGCCGTACTATCCTACGCCTACGCATTCATCAGGCGCAGTGTGGAGGGGCTTGGGGTGAGTACACAGCTCTCCCAGCCGTTGTCAGTTTCCTTGAGCCGCTACCATTCAATCGAGTGGCACCTCAGTTGGCATCACGAGGCTGAGTGTTCCCCTTCCAGTCCTCTCACTGAAGAAACACCTCTGACTGTACCGGAAATCGAACCCGGGTCGTCCACCTGATAGTCAGCCGTACTGACCACTGAGATACGGAGGCAGAGCATTTCAGAATATGCTCAAGGAAAACCATCTGCACTGAAGCCAAGCCATGTGGTATATTTACCTAGATACAGTGGTTCTATAATACTGTTTTGTGCTTCACAATGACATAGTGTAAGTTGTTCCAGAGTTCTGACTAATGGAACACATTGGAATAATACTTCGAAACCCGTTGTAATACTCCAACAAGAGGAGGAGGAGGAATTATAAAGTGGAGAAGTGATCTAGAAATATTGCATAAGTAACTCAGAAAGACATAGATCGGTCCGTGGTGCTCTTAGCTCACAAGATGACATACCCAAGTCTCAATAAACGATCTTGATAAAACTTGCCGGGTGTGTGCAAAGGAGGCAAAATAGGCAACATGTACCTTTTTTTGTTCGTGTCTAGTTTCACTTTTAAAAGGTAAACCATATGCCGAAAGCAAATTTGGAGTTTTAGGTTTCGAGGAAGTATTTTAAAAATGATCATACATAAAAATGTTTTTCATATAAAAGTTGATATGCAACAAAGGTTCTTGAAAACTGTGTAATCTTCTCACAAAGTCTTTCAGAATCGGAAACTGTATACGCTCTACGGTCGTAACTGTGCCATTGAAACCTTAGTGATCCATGAATACGACGCTCTCACACTCACCAAAAGATGTTTTCCTTGGCATTTAGGGAGAAAATGGCTCTGAGCACTATGGGACTTAACTTCTGAGGTCATCAGTCCCCTAGAACTTAGAACTACTTAAATCTAACTAACCTAAGGACATAACACACATCCATACCCGAGGCAGGATTCGAATCTGCGACCGTAGCGCTCGCGCGGTTCCAGACTGTAGCGCCTAGAACCGATCGGCCATTCCGGCCGGCATTAAGGGAGAAATGTCTGCATTGTTGCTTGATTCTTGCAGTGGTCAATGTGAAAGAAACGTTTATAGTATCGCATCTGAGGACAAGGAACTTTTTTATCTGGTGACCTCAGAAGCGCGATGGCACTGGTACAGAAGTGGCATGTATACAGATTTCGATGTTGGAAGAGCTTCGTGTGAAGACTTTCAGATCTAGTAGTTCCGGTGAACGATTATGGCGTCAATCTCCAAATGACACACAATATAATGAAACTGCAGACATTAGTTCATAATCAATTCTGATCGTTAACACTTACAAATGTACTGAAATATGCCTTATACAAATCGGGGTATTAAAGTGATAACCCAAAAAATTAGTAATCCTGTTAATTTTGTTTTATATTCTCTTCTCAATCGTGTATATTACGTGAAGGAAGTTCATTCATTTATGTGCAAGGTGCAAAAACACTTTACGTTTAACATTCCTTTATATGTTATCAATACTGTAAATATTTTCTACAATAGTACTGAGTTACTTATTATCTTCGATTAATAAAATATACAGAAGTGAAACGGTAAACTAATAAAAATAAATTGGAAACGTATAACAACTTAAAACAAAAAAATTATGTAAAATAAATAATTAGGCTGGTAATGAATGTTTGAATATTTTAATTAGATACTTTGACAACACTTCTATAGTACATTATGCACAGCTTATTTTCCAAAACTGTTATTTCCGAAACCAGCTTTATTACAGACGGATATATGTGGCTTGAAAGCTTGATTAAGTTTTGTTGTAACAAAAGTTTTGTTTTTCAGTATTAAGTAATAGTGCTGCGGGATTTTGCAAGATTTCAAATTATTACAAAAGTTGATTGTACTGTTTTCAACAAAATTAATTCCATATCGGTATTTATATAAAACATTTTTTATGTATCATCATTTCGAAGACATTTCTTCTAAGGCTATTAGGCTAATCTTTTCGAAGTTTTCGAAGATATTCCCTCCCTAAGCATAAAAGGCTAACTTACACTTCAGGGTGAGTATTACCACTTAAAACAGAATTTTGGCACAAACAAAAATTCGTATAGCAGTATTTTGCCCCCTCTGCACACCTGACAAGTTTCATCAAGATCGTTTGTTGACACTTGGGGACGTTCCCTTGTCAGTGCTCTTCGTAACAAGAAAGTCTGTTTGGAATACAGAAAAAAACGCTTGTGAGAGACGTCGCTAATACCGTTTCTCCTCATGTCAGCAGTCCTTAGCCACTACATTATGACTCCCTTAAAGCATTTACTCGCAAGTTAATAACAAGCTTCATTAGTTT
The DNA here is from genome assembly GCF_023898315.1 of Schistocerca nitens. Classification (NCBI taxonomy): domain Eukaryota; kingdom Metazoa; phylum Arthropoda; class Insecta; order Orthoptera; family Acrididae; genus Schistocerca; species Schistocerca nitens. The sequence continues at coordinate 467,482,538 of NC_064617.1, read as the reverse complement.
CGTGTCACGTGGCAGGAAGTCGGAAACCTTCAGCTGTTTGTCGACCGGAGCGAGTTCTTATCTGGTGTGTGTCAGGCAGTTTCGCTAAGTGACATGGACGCAGCGAGAGTGACAAATGAAGTGCGCCCGCCGAAGCATGCGGCGAATAATGGAATGATAATGAATATTGATCGCTTTCACCAACCCTTCGCTCCACCGGATAGATTCACCTTTCGGTATTTGCTCCCTGCATGGACGTTTAATCGCGTCGTCGAGTCGACTGGAACTAATAGTAGAAGCGCCTATTACGTGAAGACTTCCGGCAGAACGACAGAACGTATTTCGAGAGCTCGAATTCAAATTGTCTGAATGTCCTTCACTCTTTTTTCTTTTTTTATTCATTCACCGCTAAAGCCAGTTCCACAGCGACTGCGGAGGAGCGCACGAGCTTCAATATGTCGGTCTGTGTTGTGCTAGAAAAATACTACAAACGGGCTTTAAGGAATGATTTGTGACGCGAGGAAGCAATTGAGTGTCAGTTCATATGTAGCTGTTCATACACATTTAAGCATGAGATTCATCTACTTTCATAGGTTTTCTCTTCCATTATCCTCAGTGTAAGGACGAAGAGGTTCGGAAAACTTTGTTATATTTTCTTTGGTGAAAGTTAATTATTAATAGCAATTGCTTCAAAATTTATCTAACTATGCATTTTATTTATTCACATTTTACGAGACTCCTAATGGTTGAAATTGCTGTAGAGGAGTATTGTTCGTCAGAATCACAGACTTTAATTTGCCGGCCGAAGTGGCCGTGCGGTTAAAGGCGCTGCAGTCTGGAACCACAAGACCGCTACGGTCGCGGGTTCGAATCCTGCCTCGGGCATGGATGTTTGTGATGTCCTTAGTTTAGTTAGGTTTAACTAGTTCTAAGTTCTAGGGGACTAATGACCTCAGCAGTTGAGTCCCATAGTGCTCAGAGCCATTTTTGAACCAGAATCACAGACGAGACAAACTAGTGGTTCCCAAATTTTTCTGAGACTGTAACACCTGAGTACAATCATATGTTAGCTGGTACCCCCCACTGCCACCACCACCACCACCACCACCACCTCCACCACCACCAACTTTAGCGTGTAACAGTAAGAGTAAAAAATTAAATTCCTTATATATAAGTTTTTTCAGTTACTTTATTAAAGTAATAAAACAATTAAATTATCTGTGCATCTCGATTACTATCTAAATCTCATTCTCAAAGAAGAAGGCTAACTATCCATATTAAGGGTAGAAATTTGCTACGAAACGTGCCTCTTCTGCACCAGTCCTCTGCGTAGCGACACTTGCTACACATGCATCCCGCACCCCACTTATAATTCAAACAAATTAAAATGGGCGCATTTAGGCCTACTATTTGTAAATAACTCAATACCTGGACTCTTTAGTACTGAACAGGCAGAAATTGAAAGACCTTACAATTCCAATGCTTCTTGTGTCACTACTGCGACTAATAACAATAACAATAATAATATTAACAATTCGTACTATTTTTTCTGTGGGAACTCTGAATGACAATTTTGTCCGATATGTAACTTCTTTACGATGTCGGAGAACTTAGGCTTCCCAAACATTTATATTACTGACGTAAGAAGGATTTCATTTCATTTTTTTTTTCATAACTGTAATCGCAATACGAACGATGCCTGTGCAATGTGTAGTGGGAAAAGTGATATTTTCAACAGTTTCGAACGTTTCGAGACAGCAGGCAACCGTTCTCGACAATTGAATCGCTGGCAGCCAGTCAGTGTGTAACTTTCTTGTTTGAGTGAACCGACACATGGGGGACGGCATAATTCGTCATTCACTTAATGTTCCATAGTTATTGGTTGTATGCTTGATGTAACTTTGTGGCCTGCCTTTCGTTGCACAAGAGGTTAAGGTAAGATGAGCACTGAAATAACAAACTACGGACCCGGAAAAGAATCGTGCAACTTTTGGAGATTTCACTCAAAATTTATTGTTGCGCCAGTGCGTATGGGGTACATGAAACGAGTAAATTTGCAGATCAATAGCGAAAGCGGCTGTGAAGTACCAGGTATTGATGTGGAAGTTCCAAATTGTGAAGCCTCTACGGGCTGAAATGTAGGCACTGACCCTAGCATCCCGTCGATCGTACAGATGGAGAATACTGTCTCGTATACGTTATGCCTCGTCTGCTAGACCTGTTCACATAGTCCTGTAAGACTTGTTGGCTGACTAGTAGCACAAGTCACTTTCTGTCCTATAGTATTCCATACCTTCTCAATATGAGACTAATCCGGAGATCGTGCTGGCCAGGAAAGTTGCTGCAAGTGTTGCAGAGCACATTGAGTTTCACAGGCAGTGGGTGGGAGAGCATTATCCTGTTGGAGCAACACATCTCCTTGCTGTTGCAAGAACGGCAGAAGCAAGAACATAACAATATTCTGCACATACCGAGCATTGGTTAGCGTCCCGTCCGGCAACACCAAAGGCGAACGAGACTCGTAGCTTATCGCACCCCAAGCGATGAGCCCTTGGGTGGAGCCAGGACCCCTTCGAGACATCTCTCACCTAGTCAACGTCGTACTCGCAAACGACTATCACTTGCGTGATGGCTGAATCCACTTTCATCGCTGAAGACCACGGCGCGCAATTCCAAGACATCCTCTGACGGCACTGGATCAGCCGTGTACGTCGATGCTGTGGCGAGAGTTGCAGGCTAGAGCCCGTAGTGCCATTGCTAGTTGTGGTGTCACCGCCAGACACCACACTTGCTAAGTGGTAGCTTTAAATCGGCCGCGGTCCATTAGTACATGTCGGACCCGCGTGTCGCCACTATCAGTGATCGCAGACCGAGCGCCACCACACGGCAGGTCTCGAGAGACTGACTAGCACTCGCCCCAGTTGTACGGACGACTTAGCTAGCGATGCACACTGACGAAGCCTCGCTCATTTGCAGAGCAGATAGTTACAATAGCCTTCAGCTAAGTCTATGGCTACGACCTAGCAAGGCGCCATTAGCATTACATAGCTCGTATCTAAAGAGTCTCACTTGTATCGTCAAGAGCGATGTACCACAAGGATGGATTAAAGTTAAGTATTCCAGGAGCTACGTACTTTTCTTTATAGCATTCATTACGTATCCTGTTTCAGACCTATCTACTAGCCTGCGTGAGTTAACGCGTGCCTTTCGGCTACTTCCGAGTGGCGTGGCTGTCTTGTTACGCCACAACACTAGTAACCGGTTCGCAAAAGTTCGTGATGACACGACTGGCTGACAAGCCTTTTATCTGTGTTGAGGTAGCTGTACGATCTGCTAGCTAGTTCTCCCTTACAATGCGACAATCCTGGCGGGCGTCTGTGCTGCGTGGACGCCCAGAAACGTGTCTACGGGGGTGAGAATGCTCACGTGACCACTTATACCAGCATCGTTGCACAGCTGATGCCGCACGTCATTCATGGGTGACAATTCTCCGTAAGGATCATCCCACTGCTCGGAAGGCCACAATTTAACAACTTTCAGACTCTCTCAGTTGGCTATGGGAAGCACGAGTGTGTCCATGGCATGGATATCTGCTTGCTTCACACGTTTGCAACACACTAAGCCTTTTGGCCGAGAGGGTTCCCTATCAAATGGCAGACGCAGGTGGTGCTCTGGTAACTGGGCCACTACGCCATCTGTTGGCGGACGACGTTGAAACCATTATGAGTACATATACAGGTGGCATATGCAGTCATCGGATCAAAATCGGTGTCTTCTTTCAGGGTGTACTAATTCTTTTTTTCGGCAATGTATTTTGCTTGTTCTTCTACATTTAGAAAGTCGAAACTTGCCAATAATTCTTGTGCGAGTGAAAAGTCAGTAACAACGGCGTTGTCGGTGGATGATAAAAAAAAATTAAAACCTGGAAATAAACTCACGTGTGAAAATACAGTGAACGAACGTGTGTGCGATAGCAATTCAAACGTCGTCCAGAATGATACACTCAGGATCAAGAAATCACAGGAAACGACCGATTCATTGTTTCAAACAAAAAACGTTGTTGCATAAATTTCAAAGAAATAGGGAATTCGTGCGCAGAAAAAAATAAACAAGGTATTTGCGTAATCTTCAGGTGATTCAAGAAGGGAAGGAGTGGTTTCTTTGCGGAAAAATATTTAAGCGTATAGAAAGTTCCGCTCATCGAGTTGCTGCCAAAATACTGTTTTGTGCCTAAGAAAAGACTTTCAGAAATGCCTGCACTAAAATGTTTCAAAAGGAAGATGAGGTGACAGCAAATACATTTCGTGTTGCTTTTTAAGTTGTGAAAAAGAATCAAAATTTCAGTTAATCTGAGACCGAAGCTAAACTGCAAGAATGTAACAGAGTTTTGCAAGAGGTTGCATTTGGCAGTATGGAAACGCGTATACTAACGTTATTATTCACATTCTACAAGAACTTAAAAACACGGTGATTGAAACAGTTACTTAGATAAGGTCAAATATATTATTAATTACTGATGAGGCCACAACAATCTGCCAATTATCATCTTTAATACACTCCTGGAAATGGAAAAAAGAGCACATTGACACCGGTATATCAGACCCACCATACTTGCTCCGGACACTGCGAGAGGGCTGTACAAGCAATGATCACACACACGGCACAGCGGACACACCAGGAACCGCGGTGTTGGCCGTCGAATGGCGCTAGCTGCGCAGCATTTGTGCACCGCCGCCGTCAGTGTCAGCCAGTTTGCCGTGGCATACGGAGCTCCATCGCAGTCTTTAACACTGGTAGCATGCCGCGACAGCGTGGACGTGAACCGTATGTGCAGTTGACGGACTTCGAGCGAGGGCGTATAGTGGGCATGCGGGAGGCCGGGTGGACGTACCGCCGAATTGCTCAACACGTGGGGCGTGAGGTCTCCACAGTACATCGATGTTGTCGCCAGTGGTCGGCGGAAGGTGCACGTGCCCGTCGACCTGGGACCGGACCGCAGCGACGCACGGATGCACGCCAAGACCGTAGGATCCTACGCAGTGCCGTAGGGGACCGCACCGCCACTTCCCAGCAAATTAGGGACACTGTTGCTCCTGGGGTATCGGCGAGGACCATTCGCAACCGTCTCCATGAAGCTGGGCTACGGTCCCGCACACCGTTAGGCCGTCTTCCGCTCACGCCCCAACATCGTGCAGCCCGCCTCCAGTGGTGTCGCGACAGGCGTGAATGGAGGGACGAATGGAGACGTGTCGTCTTCAGCGATGAGAGTCGCTTCTGCCTTGGTGCCAATGATGGTCGTATGCGTGTTTGGCGCCGTGCAGGTGAGCGCCACAATCAGGACTGCATACGACCGAGGCACACAGGGCCAACACCCGGCATCATGGTGTGGGGAGCGATCTCCTACACTGGCCGTACACCACTGGTGATCGTCGAGGGGACACTGAATAGTGCACGGTACATCCAAACCGTCATCGAACCCATCGTTCTACCATTCCTAGACCGGCAAGGGATCTTGCTGTTCCAACAGGACAATGCACGTCTGCATGTATCCCGTGCCACCCAACGTGCTCTAGAAGGTGTAAGTCAACTACCCTGGCCAGCAAGATCTCCGGATCTGTCCCCCATTGAGCATGTTTGGGACTGGATGAAGCGTCGTCTCACGCGGTCTGCACGTCCAGCACGAACGCTGGTCCAACTGAGGCGCCAGTTGGAAATGGCATGGCAAGCCGTTCCACAGGACTACATACAGCATCTCTACGATCGTCTCCATGGGAGAATAGAAGCCTGCATTGCTGCGAAAGGTGGATATACACTGTACTAGTGCCGACATTGTGCATGCTCTGTTGCTTGTGTCTATGTGCCTGTGGTTCTGTCAGTGTGATCATGTGATGTATCTGACCCCAGGAATGTGTCAATAAAGTTTCCCCTTCCTGGGACAATGAATTCACGGTGTTCTTATTTCAATTTCCAGGAGTGTAATTTGTTTACGAGTCTAACTCCCTAACGTGAGAGAACACTTTCGGTGATACAGTTGAGTTAAATAATGTTACTGCTGAAGCAATTTGTAACACACTGATAAATTGTTTGGAATGAATGAGGTTTTGTAATAAGCTGCTGAAACAAAACTTATTTCATTTGCAATAGACGATGCAACAGAGATAATGGGAGGAAAAAAATGAGTTAGTGCGTTAAGGAAACAGTATTTCCAACATAGCAATGAGTTGCATTGTCAGATGGTAACGTAATACAAAGTGAACTTTCAAGAGAGGTGAATTACTTCAGGTTTTCTCTTAGACAAGCTATATTCAATGTAACACCAGTCACCGCAGAACACTTGAGAGGTAAAGCAGCATGCAGAGCTACTTGAAATTGAAATTCAGAAAATAGGCGGAATCTGCGCACCAGTTGGGTAGCATCGAGCTTCGGAGATATGTCAGCAGTGTAGAGTAACGTTGAAGCTCTGGTTGCTCATTTCACAGTTGCGAAAGACGATCAAGGTAGGAACTCAGCTGACAGATGCACGTGCGGAGGTTTACTGAAGTGTATCACTAAAACTTACTTCAATCCGTACTTCGCTCTACTGTGCTATGCTCCTCATTTATCAGAAATGAGTCTTGAACAACAGTCACGAGCCACTGCTCTCTGCCCAACACATGATCGTAAATCACCTGTTGGTTTTCGAAGAAAGGAAACTGAGCAATAATTCTCACTGCTGTGAAGCTCTGAAAGCAGCAGAAAATCCAAAAGTCTCAGAAATTATACTCGAAATACGAAGAAAAATCAGACGTTTTGGGGCCCACAAATTTTGTGATTGTCTAAAACAGCAGCTGGACAATCAATCGCCTGCATACTCTCTGATATTCAAATGGTTCAAACGGCTCTGAGCACTATGAGAAATAACTTCTGAGGTCATCAGTCCCTTAGAACTTAGAACAAGTTAAACCTAACTTGCTAAAGACACCACACTCATCCATGCCCGTGGCAGGATTCGAACCTGCTACCATAGCGGTCGCGCGGTTCCAGACTTTAGCGCCTAGAACCACTCGGCCACCCCGGCCGGCACTCTCTGATATTATTTGGTTTAATGACTGTAAGTGATTTGCAGTAAAGATCTACACTGAGGTAACAAAAAAAGATGTGGGATAAAGATAAGCACATATACAGACGGAGGTAGTATAGCTTACACAAAGCATAAAACGGCGGTGCATTGCTGGAGCTGTCATCTGCACCCGGGTGAGTCATGTGTAATAGTTTCAGACTTGATTATGGCGCACGACTGGAATTAAGACTACATGCATGGACATTCTATTTCTAAATCACTAGGGAAAATGGTTCAAATGGCTCTGAGCACTATGGGACTCAACTGCTGAGGTCATTAGTCCCCTAGAACTTAGAACTAGTTAAACCTAACTAACCTAAGGACATCACAAACATCCATGCCCGAGGCAGGATTCGAACCTGCGACCGTAGCGGTCTTGCGGTTCCAGACTGCAGCGCCTTTAACCGCACGGCCACTTCGGCCGGCAAATCACTAGGGAATACAGTATTCCAAGGTCCACAGTGTGAAGAGTGTGCTACGAATACCATATTCCAAGCATTACCTCTCACTTCGGACAACACAGTCGCCAAAGGCCTTCATTTAACGACCGAGAGTAGTAGCATTTGCACTGAGTTGTCAGTGCTATCAAGCAAGCAACACTGCATTAAATAACCGCAAAAATCAGTGTAGGACGTAAGACGAACGAATCCGTTAGGACAGCCGGCCGGAGTGGCCGTGCGGTTCTAGGCGCTACAGTCTGGAGCCGAGCGACCGCTACGGTCCCAGGTTCGAATTCTGCCTCGGGCATGGATGTGTGTGACGTCCTTAGGTTAGTTAGGTTTAAGTATCTGTAAGTTCTAGGCGACTGATGCCCTCAGAAGTTAAGTCGCATAGTGCTCAGAGCCATTTGAACCATTCCGTTAGGACAGTACGCATAAATCTGGCGTTATTGTGCTAAGACGGCAGACGACTGACTCAAGTGCCTTTGTTAGCAGCATGATATCGAGTGCAGCGCCTCTCTTCTGCACGTGACCATATCTGTTGGATCCTAAATGAATGAAAGCCTTGGCCTCGTCAAATGACTCCCCATTTCAGTTGGTAAGTGCTGATTATAAGGTTCGACTGTTGCGTATGCTACACGAAGCCTCGTACTAAGTTGTCGACAAGACGCTGTACATGCAGGTTATGGCTGTGTTTACGTGCAAAGAAATACACTACTGGCCATTAAAATTACTTCACCACGAAGATGACGTTCTACAGACGCGAAATTTAACCGACAGGAAGAAGATGCTGTGATATGCAAATGATTAGCTTTTCAGAGCATTCACACAACGTTGGCGCGGTGGCGGCACCTACAACGTGCTGACATGAGGAAAGTTTCCAACCGATTTCTCATACACAAACAGCAGTTGTCCGGCGTTGCCTGGTGAAACGTTGTTGTGATGCCTCGTGTAAGGAGGAGAAATGCGTACCAACACGTTTCCGACTTCGATAAAGGTCAGATTGTAGCCTTTCGCGATTGCGGTTTATCGTATCGCGACATTGCTGCTCGCGTTGGTCGAGATTCTAAGACTGTTAGCAGAATATGGAATCGGTGGGTTCAGGAGGGTAATACGGAACGCCGTGCTGGATCCCAACGGTCTTGTATCATTCACTAGCAGTCGAGATGACAGACATCCGCATGGGTGTAACGGATCGTGCAGCTGCGTCTAGATCCCTGAGTCAACAGATGCGGAAGTTTTCAAGACAACAACCATCTGCACTAACAGTTCGACGACGTTTGCAGCTGCATGGACTATCAGCTCGGAGACCATGGCTGCGGTTACCCTTGACGCTGGATCACAGACCGGAGCGCCTGCGATTGTGCACTCAACGACGAACCTGGGTGCACGAATGGCAAAACGTCATTTTTTTCTGTTTACAGCATCGTTCTGGTCGCATCCGTGTTTGGCGACATCGCTGTGAACGCACACTGGAAGCGTGTATTCCTCATCGCCATACTGGCGTATCGCCCGGAGTGATGGTGAGAGGTGCCAGTAGTTACACGTCTCGGTCACCTCTTGTTTGCATTGACAGCACTTTCAACAGTGGGCGTTACATTTCAGATGTGATACGACCCGTGGCTCTACCCTTCATTCGATCCCTGCGAAACCCTACATTTCAGCAGGATAATGCACGACCATTCTGGATACAGAAAATGTTCGACTGCTGCCCTGCCAGCACGTTCTCCAGATCTCTCACCAATTGAAAACGTCTGGTTAATGGTGGCCGAGCAACTGGCTCGTCACAATACGCCAGTCACTACTCTTGATGAACTGTGGTATCGTGTTGAAGCTGCATGGGCAGCTGTACCTGTACACGCCATCCAAGCTCTGTTTGACTCAGTGCCCAGGCGTATCAAGGCCGTTATTACTGCCAGAGGTGGTTGTTCTGGGACTTATTTCTCAGGATCTATGCACCCACATTGCGTGAAAATGTAATCAGATGTCAGTTCTAGTATAATATATCTGTCCAATGAATACCCGTTTATCATCTGCATTTATTCTTGGTGTAGCAATTTTAATGGCCAGTAGTGTAAGTCCTCTGGTCCCACTGAACCGATCATTGACTGGAAATAGTTATGTTCGGCTATTTTGAGACAATTTACAGCCATTGGTAGACTTCATATACCAAGCTACAACGGTTCTTTTGTGAATCAGAATACGCCATGCCACTGGGCAACAATTGTTCGCGATTTATTTGAAGAATATTCTAGACATTTCGGGCGAATGATCTCTCCACCCAGATCGTCTGAGGTGATTCCCACCGAACAGTTATGGAACATAATCAAATGGTCCGTCGGTGCACAAAATCCTGCAACGACAACACTTTCGTAGTTACGGCCGGCTATTGAGGTAGTGTGGCTGAGTACTTTTGCAGGGTACTTCCTACGACTTGTTGAGTCCATTCCAAGCCGTGTTGCTGCACTACGGTGGATAAAGGGAGGTCCGACACGACATTACGAGGGATCACATGTTCTTTGTCACCTCAGTGTAATGTGTCATATTCTTATCACTTCTGTTCTACTTATTCAGCGTTGACGACTGACTGTAGAAAGTGAACTAAAATCGAATACATGCGATTATGATGATATTGTCGCTGCCTGATATCTAGTAACTAAATAACTCACAACTTGGAGTATGAACTATAAGCTGACCGAAAAAAAAGAAAGAGCTGGAAGACAAGGAAAAAATGAAATGATCATGTGGCATTGTTGGCCACGAGGCCCCCTCCTGGGAAGTTCGACGCCGGGTGCGGGGCTTATTTGATGTGACAACACACGCAGTCGACGGGCGGAGAAAATCTGCAACCCGATTGGGAATCGAATCCGTGCCAGCTGCATGACAGGCAAGCACGTTAGCATTTAGCTAAGCAGGCGGCCTGTGTTAGGTAACATTGCAAAGTGGAGCTAGACTGATAACCCCATGCTATGATTGCTGTACTAAGCATTTCTCAGCTTTATCTATACTCCACAACTCAAGGTGGCTGACGGAGGGTAACCATTCTCACTTCTGTTCAATCCGCCTATGGTGCGAGGGGAGAAAGATTATTAGTCTCCATATGAGCTTGAATCACTGTAACTTTGTCTTCATGATGTTTTCACGAGACATACGTAGTATGAAGCAGATATTGTTTGACTCTTCTAGGAAAGCATGCTCATGTAAGTTTAACAATATACCTCATTATTATCCACGACATCTCCCTTGTAGCTTCCTGGGCGGTATTTCAGTGACGCTTTTGCTCTAGCAAAACAAAGATCTGACAAAACACGCTGATTTTCTTTGGACTTCTTCTATGAAACCTTACCGATCCGAGTCCACGACTGACGATCAGTATTCAAGTGTCGGTCGAGAAAGTGTTTTCTAAACTAATGCTTCGTGGGTGGACAAAGGTGTGGAGGATTCTCAGGACTGTGAGATCTGCATGTTCTACAATTACTTTTATGTCGTCGTTTCACTTTAAATTCCTGCACCAAGAATAGATGCTCTGCAGGTCTCCGCTAAAGTTTCATGTTGCGACTTTCTGTAAACAACCACATCATCCGCGAACAGCTTAATGGAGCTTCCTACTTTATCCACCAGGACGTTAATATAAGGGCCTTTCAATAAAGAAACCGAAATTTTATTTTTGGTAAAGAATCGATTACCAGAACGGAATACAATACTTATTTTTTATGGTACTCACCTTCAAGTTTTATGCAATTACGCCAGCGCTGTACAGGCTTCTCAATTCCACGATCAAAGAATTCTCTGGGGCGCGTGTACAATCACTTATGCAACTTCCTTGTCATTAGCGACTCATCAGCGACTAAGAGCTTCTTTGAGTGGGTTAAAAATGTAATAATCTGAAAGTACGAGATCCTTTTTCATTTTCGACTTCGAATTTTCTGAACCAACCTCGCACACACTTTCTCGGGCGTCAGCAGGACACGAGCACTGTGCTGGGCTGGCCCGACACAAACGTTCATCGTTGCTGCAGTATCAGTCACGTAATACGCCTGTTTTCTCGTGCAATCAACTCTCACAGTGTCGTTTTCCGTAACTGTACAGACAAAGCGTCCTCGGCGTGTCGAATCTCCAACACTTTCAAAATGATGGAGCACAGCAATCAATCGTCGTTTTCTTTCAGGTTTTGTTAAGGCAAATCTAGATTTCGTCTAGTGCCCAGGCATTATCAGTGCACTGTTTCATAGTTTTACCAACATGTCCCCGTACGTCAGTTCAAATGGCTCTAAGCACTGTGGGACTTAACTGCTGAGGTCATCAGTCCCCTAGAACTTAGAACTACTTAAATCTAACCAACCTAAGGACGTCACACACATCCATGCCCGAGGCAGGATTCGAACCTGCGACCGAAGCGGTCGCGCGGTTCCAGACTGTAGCACCTAGAACCGCTCGGCTACTCCGGCCGGTCGTACGTCACTCCCCTGTTTTTCGGGCCCATTGTTATTTACTGAATATTCTTTATATCTTTCTTCACAACTGCATAATAATATCTAACCAGATAAATTATTGAACTATTATAATTTTTGGCGTGATTAATTCTGCCATCAACTACTAACTCGAACTAATTTGTTCGTTTCGTGATTCAAAGATCTAATAAACAGCAAAAAAATAAATAAAATAAAATAAAATAAAATAAAATCATGGTTAGCAGTATGTACGTAAAATCCACCGGTGCTCAAAACGTAAAACCGAAAGTAACTGTCACATAATGTCTCACTGACAAATGACAGTACAGCACAGGTGGTAAATGAAAGAAACACGCAATGAGAGAACAGATTGACAATCATTTCACTCAAGTAACCACGATCTGTGACGATGCCCTGATCATTACAAACGGTGGGACATTTTCCTACAAAGAGCGTACGATCACAGACGGCAATGCTTGCTCTGATACTTGCTCCAAGGTGAACACAAGGCTGGTAATGAGTTACTGTGGTAGGGAGTTCCATTCCTCAACCTGGCCGATTGACACCTGCTGGATGACCCTTGGAGCATGTGGATGTGGTGACATACATCTTCCCAACGCAACTTGTACGTGCTCTATGGGATTTAAGTCGAGGGAACGGGCAGGTCAGTCCATTCGCCGAAAATACTCTCGCAAGAGCTGTTCGATGCGGTCACGCACTGTCATCAATAAAAATGAAGTCGGGATCGAATGCACCTCTGAAAAGACCTACATTAAGTTAAAGTATTACGATAACGTTTGCAGCTTACTGTACATTGTTCAGTGATTTGGAGGACAATTCGCCCATGCAACATTATGCCTCCCCACACCACAACAACTGTACTACCAAAACGATCATGTTGGACAACGTTCCCGGGTTCTTTACGTGTTCCTTCCTACTGCCACGTGAGGGTTCGTTCAGAACTGTTGAACATGAACGCTTTGGTGGGCCACGCGTTATAGTACGGAGAGGCATAACGTTGCGTGGGTCTACTAATCTCCAATCCTTTGAACACGGTGTACTCATCGTATACCGTTATTCTGACATTGTATTATTTCCCCATGTCTAAAGCAGCATACTTCTGCCACGGCATTATCGATAAGAAAAAATGGAGTGCGAGAATAATATGACACGATAAATAATTTTCATTTTGACTGTCCTTGGGTGTTATAAAACAAATTTTATTGTTAGATGCACGTATGAGAAAACTAATTTCATATGTCTGGTTCCGGAAGAGAATGTCAGTGACGTGAATCGGGAAACTGAAGTTGGAAAGTATTACCAGCTCTCATTTAGAGTTTTCTCAACTACGGCATGGGATAATGATAGTAGGATTGAGAATAGTCGTGTGTCTTCTTGAGCACTGGTGAATACCTAAGATACGAAAACGTTTTAATTTATTCATTGTTGAATTTTCTCGTATAATCTCATTTGACTACGTGCCACAAATAATGGCTAACTATTCTACAACCATCATGTTGAGCGAATACAATCAATATGCCGCTGCATGATTTTATTTTTCGTACTGTCTCATCTGTTCTAAGCAGCTGCCTCGAGTATGAGACTCCGACCTAACAGTGGTAATGGCCGTTTGGTTCATCATTGTTGCACTACCGTTACTTTTAAACAATAATGTTGTTCTATTTTTACTTTTGAGTTAACAGTCTAGTGACGTACAAAATAGACACCAAACAACTATTTAAAAACAAGCGTTGTGTTAATGTTGGGTGGGAGTATCCAACATAAAACACCCATAGGATAGTAAAACAAGTCCCCTTTCCGTCATGTACTTTCGTTTATTGTAACTCACCCTACTTTTATTGATTTAAATGTACCTGAGGATGTGATCACTCGTCACGAATTATTCCCAAGGATCGCGAACTATATTTGACGCTCAGTGAATAATTGTGGCAATCTGATACTCGTAAGTTAATTAATCTAGTACGTACAACGTGGTGGATCATATGAGCTACTAGTGCTGAGTTTTCGTCAGGATGTTGTTACATTTGTTCCAGTTTACAGCCGCAATCGCTAAAATGCTATGCGCTCAAATACGAAGTGCCACTGAACACCGAACTTGGATGACTGAGTTTTTTAATTAACTGCGTCCATTCGTGCAGTTTAAATTCGTTGCAACGCGGCAGTTAGGAGGGGCCAGTGACGCATATAGGCATGTGGTGTACAAATTCCTCGATTTCAATTTCGGTATTAAATCAAACAAAACGTTCAGGTACGTTGGTATATTATTAGGTTAAATCTGGGATAAATTCAATACCACTAGCGCGCCGGTCACATAGCCATGAGGGTATTGTTAAAGAATAAGCTAATTACGTACACAGAAATGAGAAAGAATTTCACAGTCCCAGTGATATACATGTATAATGAAATGAGCAGACACTAAAAATTTGTACTAGGTAATAAAGGCACTCTCTGACGAAGGATAGCTGAGTTCAGACACTACCATCTTTTGTGCATTTAAGCAGAACAGACACAATTGCTCAATATTACCTGGTGAAAGGATTTACTGGGCTGAGGGTTGAGCAAACATTATACATTATATTTATTCTTGCTTCTTAAAACATTCAACACATTTTTGTTATATTTAAATTTTGGTTAAAAGTATTTGCATCCTGCAAACTTCAAAAGACAACGAATTCCTCATTCCGCTTTTACCATACCTACACTCAAATTGTTTCTGCCGTCAGACGGTAAATGATCCACGTGACTGAAGACTCATCCGACATTGCCATTGTTGCTTGGAACCGCCATTATCCTTTTGATAATTTTGCCAATCAATATATAAATTAGTGATATGAACGGATTCCTAAAAGTACCGAACCACTCATACTTCAAAAAAGTGGTTCAAATGGCTCTGAGCACTATGCGACTCAACTTCTGAGGTCATCAGTCGCCTAGAACTTAGAACTAATTAAACCTCACTAACCTAAGGACATCACACACATTCATGCCAAAGGCAGCACTCATACTTCGGTACCGAGTACATAACACGTGTCTGGAATATCGAACAGTTCGGTAAAAAACCGAGCACTGGAAACACGGTTGTGAGGTATGTTTACCGAAACATGTTCAGAATGTGTGTTTCAGTATCTGACTTTCAGCAAACGTGTTCATGAATCTGGTAGTAGTTGTGAATGTTACATACCAACATGCATCGATTTCACTACACCACTCATATAATGAGAACAAAATAATGGAAATATCTGTTCACATACAAGTATCCAATTTACGTTCTGAAATACCAAAATACTTTCGCATTAGTGAAATAGGATCCCATTTCCCAATATAGCATTACAGCAATTTATTGCTGTATTAGATAAATTTCTGGTAGGATTCAAAGCATATGTTTTTGTTACATACGTCACTATAGCTACTATCGCCTATAAACTTCAGTTAAAGCTTTACCCTTTGGCCTTTCCCGTCATTAAATTTATTCGAAAAATGAATTAATTTGATAATGGTACAATAATGACACTTTATTTCTGTTCTGATAATTCAAACATTTCTTAGCTAACGGTGAAACTATTCGAATTAGAAAGCAAATCTCTATCTGTCGCTCTCACAGAAAATCCTAAGAACTTTTGCTAAAATTTTGTAAATTTGTAGTAAGGTCTTATGAGACCAAACTGCTGAGGTCATCGCTCCCTAAGCTTACACACTACTTAATCTAACTTAAATTAACTTACGCTAAGGACATCACAAACACCCATGCCTGAGGGAGGACTCGAACCATGACAAGGCGCCTCAGAGCGCACGGCTACCCTTCGCGGCTAAGAAGTTTTGGTCTCATGCTAAATTAGTAAAGGGATCGAAGTCATCTTGCCAGACGCTTTGTGACCATACTGGCATTGAAACCGGCGATGACACAGAAATGATCGAAATACCAAACGTCTTTTCCCAAAATTGCTTCATAGATAACACCGTACTGTAGGTACTCCTTCAAATAACCGCACGAACTACGTAATGACTGTATCGAAATAAGTGACTGCGAGACAGAAAAGCAACCGACATTGCTCAATAGAGGAGATGGAAATGGAAATAAGTGGAAAAAATCACAGGTCATTCCAGTTTTCAAGAAGGGTCATTGAGCAGACGCACAAAACTCTGTCCTTGGTCTGCTGTAAAATTATGGGACACTTTTTATGCTCGCATCTTATGACATTTCTGGAACCCAAAAACCTATGTAGCAATCAACATGGGTTCCCAAAAAAGCGATCGTGCGAAACCCGGAGAGACTTTTTCATCCATGAGACATAGAAAGCCATAGTTACAAACGCTAATTTCGATGCCGTCTTCCATAGTTCCTAAAGGCCTTCGATATAGTTCCGCACTGCATCCTGATGAGCAAAATAAGAGTGCATAGAATATCAGACCAACTGTGTGACTAGACTGTAGAGCTTTTCGAAAACAGAACGGAGCACGTCATTCTCTGCGGAAGAAGTCTTGAGACGTAAAAATAACTTCGACGGTAGCCCCAGGGTCTGATGTGAGACTAATGCTGTTTAAAATATATATAAATTACATGGTAGATAGTGTCGGAAGTTCCAGTAGACGTTTCGTAGATGATGATGTTCTACACAGAGAAGTTGCAACGCTAGAAAGCTGTATCGAAATGTTGGAAAACCTGCAGAGCAGCGACACTTGGTGCAGGGATTGCCAGTTGACCCTCATCATAAATAAAAGTAACGTATTGCGTATACATATATGGAAAGAACCAATATGTACGATTACACAATTGCAGAGCAATCGCTGAAAGCAGTTACTCCCATAAAATATCTAGGAGCACGCACATGGAGCAATTTAAAGAGGAAAGACCACATAAGAGAGATGCCAGACAGATTCATTGGAGGAACCATCATGAAATGTAGTTTATCAACAAACGAGATAAACGTACAAAACTCTGGTTGACCAATCCCTCAATACTGCTCATCAGTCTGAAATACATACCCGATAGGATTAAGAGGTGAAAAAGAGAAGATACAAAGAAGAGCGACACGTTTCGTTACAGGTTTATTTAGTAGATATGAAAGCGTCACGGAAATGCTCAGCCAACTCTACTAATGGCATATGCTGCAAGACAGGTGTTCTGCATTACAATGTGGTTTGGTGATAAAGTTCCAAGAGCGTACGTTCCTAGAAAAGTAGTCGAATATAATGCTTCCTGCTATGTGTGTAACGCGAAAAAGTCATGAAGATTAGATTCGCGCCCACACACAGTCTTACCAGAAAGCCATAATTCCGCTTATCCCGCTAACCATTTGCGAGTGGAATAGGAAAAGATGGAATGACACTGGTACAAAAAGTACTCTCCGCTACACACCGTAGCGTGGTTTTTGGAGTACAGATGTAGATGTAGATGAAATTACCTGGATAACTGTACAGTACAGGCAGGAATTTCATATTTAGCTTTTTTCAGAATCGAGCTGTGATTCCGCGTTTCACTTTAATCTGAAAACAATTTGAGGCGAGTATTTTCCTTCCGTTGCAGTTACAGCTCGCGCTTTGCGATGGATTATTTGCAAAAAAACAATTAAAACCTAAATGTGAATGACAGGCACATATTTCAGTACCGTTCTTCCATAGTAGGGTTACAGTGCCCTAACCATTAGGTTATTTCTCTGTGCTGGTTTAAGTAAGTTCTGCGGGAAACAACACTTGCAAAATGTCAGGTACGAACACACGAAGGCAAAAACACACACGCAAACTGTATACAGTCATAGGTATATCTGTTAACACAAACGTTTCGAGAAAACTGCTGAAATCCTTTTAGGACGTCAACTGCAGAATAAACAGAAAATAATGTGCAGAGAGGAGTCAAAACTCCTAATATCGTGTCGGATCTCCTTTTAACTGGTGAGGTGCAGCAACTCGATGTGGAATGTGCTTGGAAATCCCAAACAGAAATATTGAGTCATGCTGCCTCTGTAGCCGTCCATAATTGCGAATGCATTGCCGGTGCGGGATTTTGTGCACGAACTGACCTCTCGATTAGATCCTATATATGTTCGATGGGATTCACATCGGGTGATCTGGATGGTCAAATCATTCGCTCGAACTGCCCAGAACGTCGTTCTAACCAATAGCCAACAACTGTGTCCAGTGACGTGGCGCACTGTCATTCGTAAAAATTCCATCGTTATTCGGGAACATGATTGGCCGCAAATAGTCTCCAAGTAACCCAAGTAACCGGACATAGGCATTTCCAGTCAATGATAATTTCAGCTGGACCAGGGGACCGAGTCCGTTCCATTTAAACATGGTCCACGCCACTGTGAAGCCACCACCTACTGGCACCGGTGCCTTGTTGACAACTTGGGTCCACGGCTTCGGGGGGTCTGTGCCAAACTCTAACCCTACCATCGGCTCTTATCAGCTGAAATCGAGAGTCATCTAACGAGGCCAAGGCTTTCCATTCATCTAGGGTCCGACCGATATGGTCACGAGCCAAGGAAGGGTACTGCAAACGATGTCGTGCTGCTGACAAAGGCACACGAGTCCGTCGTCTGCTGCCATAGCCCATTAACGCAAAATTTTGCCGCCCTCTCCGAACGGATGCGTTCGTCTTACGTCCCACACCGATTTCTGCGGTTATTTAACGCAGTGACGCTTGTCTGTTAGCACTGACAACTCTGCGCAAACGCTGCTGGTCTTGGTAGTTGGCGACTGTGTTGTCCACAGTCATTGTTAATGCATAAAATTTGATATTCTCAGCACACTTTTGACACTGTGGGCTTTGGAATATTGAATTCCCCAGCGAATGTTCCTTGGGTCTATTCTGCTAATTCCGTACGCCATACTTACGTCGGAAAACTTTTCATATAAATCACCTGGGTACAAATGACAAATCCGCGAACGTGCCTTCCTTTTATACCTTGGTACGCAATTCTACCGCCATCTGTATATGTGCATATCGCTATCCCATGACTTAAGTCCCCTCACTGTATGTGTTTTCTTTTAAGTCGTCTCATATCGTAGATATAGATTCCGTTGGTGAAAATTACAAAACAGGTGTCGAATGCTCCCGAAACGTGGTATAAAAACCGGACGGAAATTGTACTTTAATGCTCTCATGAGGAATGTGGTTTCCCCAAGCAGCTTCTAATGACCAAAATTTTAATCACGAATCAGGGCGAAAATCTGACCGATTCCTGCGTCCACTATCTTCGAAAACATCTAATTCTCTTTCAGGTTACATTCGAGATAGGTAGAAAGTCGGAAACCGCAAACAAATCGTGAAATTAATTTGTTACATTTACGTTCCCTAACCTTAGTAACGAATTCCACAGAAAATAATTGCTTTTAAGTTCATTAAGGGCTCGGTTTTGGTCGTTCAACCTGCAAATCTTGTCTCAGTACCCTGACAGTACAGTATGACGGCTGTGTTGACGTCAACAGCCGTGGAAATTGGCGTAGTTTCCATCGATCTTCGGTCCGTGTTGCGAATACTCACTTCCGCCTGATAAGATTTCCAGTGCCGTAATCTCTACAGCTGGTGCAGCCCAAAGCTACGTACGCTTCAATTTCCTACTGGAAATTCCCAACATGAAACAGTTACTGACGTTTATCAGAATTTAAGGAATTCTGTTTGAGACTTTTGTCGTGGGATACGATGAGCTCGACATAAAATGAAATTTACTGTACAGGAACTACCAAATCTAAAACAACTACAAAGTATAAAACTTTAAAATAATGGCAGAAGGTAATTGTGAAAATCACCCCTAATCTAAAAAAAAAAATTACTTGCGACTATGGATAAAGAGTAGATTTTACTGCGATAACATAATTTACTCAACCTTCTCATCGAACAGTTTCATTATTTTGTCTGTATCTTTCCGGCCTACGAAATCACAAGTTTCTTCCCCCACGCCCACCACGCCCTGACAGCCCATGTTTCCTTACCCCTATCTGTGCCCTTGAGCAGATTTTATTTTATTGTTGCTTAAAAAATATATGGTTTTTAGAGCATTCATTAGAGCATCTCTAAAAATTTGAAGTAAATCGATTGAGAAGTTTTGGAGATAATTGCTATCAATTCTTCACTATTATATACATACATATTAAAAATACCACGATATATAACTGACATTTCTGTGTGGTTCAGTGAGGGCTGTGTGCATAACAGGACGAAAAAACATAGTAGGCATTTTCATTTATCGGTGCACATGCAGAGACCGCTGGGAAAAATTACAGCTCCACGTTCTGCTATCTGGTGAAAAAATGACGCTGTAAGCAGTCAGAATGTGGTGTATGTACACGAAATGGGGAGGATGAATAATGCACATGATGACAATGGTTGTGGCAGGTTTGTTGGGATATGGTCGCAGTTACAACATGTGTTCAGTACGGTCCCCCAACTCCTCAACATCTGTAATATGGCATGGCCGACAGCTGCTCGCATCATATCCGGCGTAATCAGAATGTTGAGTCGTAGTATGCTATGCTTCAAATTAGGAAGAGTCTGGATACATCCCTGACACATACGATCCTTCAGATATCGCTTCAATGAGAAGCCGCATGGATTTAGGTTGGAAAATAGGGGAAGCCACGCATTTTAAAATTGCCTAGAGATGATGTTGTCGTTCCCGTAGGTTCCTCGAAGCTAATCTTTAATCTGATAAGCGACATTTTATGTCGCCGTATCTTGCATGAAAATAGTGGTGTGGACATAGTTGCGTTCTGGTAAAGGTAGATCCACGTGTTACTTAAGGAGGTCCTCATAATCTGCAAATGTCACTGTTCACTCAACAGGCCCGCCAGGTGTCATCTCCTCCAAGAAAACGGACCGAAGATGAAGAAGCTTGCGAGACCATACCACTCCTCAAATAAGCTGAGTGCAATGGCTGTTCCTGAACAACATGCTTCGGAGGGGAACATCAAATACCACAGTTGTGTGCAATCACGGCATGGTGTAGAGTATAATGTGCCTCGTCCGTCCAAAGAATATTATCCCGCTATACAACTGCCAGTTTCATGCTTGTCGGAAATTAGAGGCAAAGTGAGGGTGTTGTAGCCTACGTTGGAGCTTCGTTTGGTGGCCATTCTAAATGATTTGTGCTGTTGACTAGGGAAGAGACTATTCCCGTGACACAGCTCAAGCACCGGATGCAGAATCTGAGGCATGTGCTACATGACTATAGCTACAACAACTTCATCAACAACTGCAATGAGAATGGGCCACCTCTGTCTCGCCGCTGCACCACCTAATTCACCTTTTTCTTCACATTTCTTGATCATATTCATTAGTTCATTTATGAACGTTGGACCTCTTCGCAGCTGATGGCGTCGGCGATATTCCTGCAATGCAGAGTTGTTATTGCTACCGTTCTCACAAAACAATTGTATCAGTAGTGCACGGTCTTTCTTCTCAATAGCCCTTGTGTTTAGTATGGAAAATATTGAGCTTCTTAACCCTTTACACCCGGCATGGGCAACGTTTTGTCACCCGCGGGCCATGCTTTCTTAACCTCAAGGGCTGTCTAGTCATTTGAAAGCAAATCTCCTAGCGCCTAAGTTGGAACTATACCGTACCTGACATTATTGTTTACGCACTGATATGAATGTCACCCCTGATGTTCCAGCGTCCTGCACAGCCCGCACTGCAGTATTCGGAACACTCTCAGTTTAATTATAGCCACCCAATGTATAGCCTATGTCCGTCTGGACATTTATTAGAGTATCGTATAAAAATCTGACTCAAAGCAGTCAAGGAAATGTCGAGATTTTTTGTAACAGTTTTCATTTTGTACATTACTTATACATTTATATATTCATCCGAATGTTCATTAGAGTATTAGGGGTACCGGAAAGTAAATCGTTTCTTCGCATGTCGATATTCGTTTCTCATTCAATGACCTCACTGTGTACTTCAAAATCGTGGCAAAGGTATTTTAATGTTAGAGAGACACGTCTACTCGTAAATAATTAAATCTTAAATATTCTTACAATTTATAGTGAAATGACCAGATAATTACTGGAAGAGGCACATAAACTAATTGTATGCTTTTTGAGTTACGTAAGTCTATTAAAGCGACAGTTGCTACCAAATATATTTGTGATGGTTATCCAAGCGCACTAGACGCTCGTAAATGCCCGAGGTGGTTTTGTAAGTTTAAATCGGGTAATTTTGATGATTCCGATTCGTATCCATCAGGACGACCAACAGCTTTAGACAATGGAATGATAAGAGTGAAAGGCAATCTGTCACAACAATAGAGGAACTGTCAGATACCTTTAACCAAACTTCATCCGACATCTATAAATATTTGCAGCAGTTACGTACAGATAGACAGAGTTAACTGATCAACCACAAGCTACTTATTGCTTCAGTGGCACAATACAGTAGCCTTTTCAGATTGCTTGGTCATTGGACACGAAAAATGGGTCCTCTATGATAATCCAAAGGCTTTGGCTATTTTCGAATGAATCGCCACAAGTAGAAATAAGCGAGGTTTATACCCCAAAACGGTGCTTTTATGTATTTGTTGGAGTTTCGCGGGATCGTTCATTTTGAAGCGTTGAAGCGTGGACCAACTGTGAATGCAGACCATTATTGTGAACAACTGAATCGAGTAAATCGATCTTTAATTGAAAAGTGCCCAGCTATTGTCAGCAGAAAAGGTATTATTCAACAACTCGATAATGCAAGACCGCACTGCGCAAGATGAACCCTGGAAAAAATTGATGAAATGGAGGTCAAGATATTGCCTCACCCACCATTCTCGCCAGATATTGCGCCATCGGATTTCTATTTATTTCGATCACTACAAATTTTCTAGGTGGTAAAAAATGTGGAACATGGGATGGTGTTCAAAATCCCATTACCAGATGTTTTGATGTTTTGCTCAAAAACCGAATAACTCTTATTGATCCTGCATTGCAAATTTGTACACCAGATAGAAAAAGGTTGTTTTCAACTAGATTGAGAACATCGTTGACTAAAGATAAGAAATAGTTAATAATGTCTGTTGCGTTATACGTATTTTAAAAAATTAGCAAATGTTCATCTGAATGTTCATTGTAGTATCTTGTAAAAACTTGAATAAAATCGGTCAAGAACTTTTCCCCTCGTAACAGTTCCCCTTTATGTATCACATATCTAATTATATATATTAGAACAATATTTAGTCTATGTCTCTCAGAATGGTCATGAGCCTGTCACATAAAAATCTGAAGTAAATAGCTCAAAAACTTTTCGAAATTTTTGGTAACATTTCAAATTTGCACATTACATGTATGTTGGTCAAGAACCCAACAACGTTTCCTCTTTCTATGTTACACATATTTTTATGTAATATATATATATATATATATATATATATATATATATATATATATATATATATATATATTTAAAATATGTAGCCTAAGTCAGTCAAAATCTCCATTAGAACATCCTATAAAAATCTGTCAAATATGTTTCTAGATTTTTAGTAACAGCCTTAAACAACGACTTGTCTTTGCATACACTGGGATCCAAAATTAAAGCAGCTAGCCGCTATTTCCTCGTCCTGTGTCTAATTCACGATATAATCAAACTGTCAACAGATATCCGTACGATCGTGTTCTGCATTCCGGTCACGGACAGCCACGCTAACGATGACGTCAGGGCACCTATCAAACGGAGTAGTGTTTGCCGGGTAGTCCCACAGCCACAATTTCTGACTGCACAGCCACAGACGGTGCAGTATGGCACAGAGAAGACGCCTACCAAACTCTTTGCAGTGGACGCCTACAGGAAGAATGGAAGCAAGGCAGTCGAAACATGATGTGACACCATGGCTTAATGTGAGTCTTTCTGTTGTTTCTCGTATGTGGCGAGACCGAAACTGTATCCCGAAGACCTGGAAAGGGCCGACCATGTGTGACATCCGAAAGAGAGGACCGTTATTTGGCTGTAAGGGCAAAACGGTACCGCCTTAGAACTGCACGGCAACTGGCATCTGTCCTCGCAACATCCTCTGGACTTGTTTTATCGAGGCAAACGGTGTACAGAAGGCTTCCACAAGTGCCACTTACTATCGGAGACCTGCTGTATGTGTACCTGTGACACGTCTTCACAGAAGGGAACGTCTAGAGTGGAGTCGTCAAAATGCTACTTGGGCGGTCGAACAATGGGCCAACGTTCTTTTCACAGATGAGTTCCAATTTGGTCTCAAGACCAATTCTCGACGGATTCGTATCTGGAGGGAACGTGGAACACAATCTCGGGACTCAAACATTGTGGTAAGAGAGCGGAAATCGAGGAGGATTCCTAATGGTGTCGGCAAGGATTATGTTTTAATGTTGACCACGTGGACACCTCTTATTGACATTTTACGGATGAATCAGGAAGATTCATCTGCTGTCAGGTACCGTGAGGAGATCTTGGAATCTCACGCGTGGTTGTTGCGACGCGCTTTGAATAATGCTCGACATCATACAGCACTGGTGGTTAATGTTTTCTCGGAGACAGATGATATTGCACGCATGACGTAGCCTGCCCGCTCTTGCGATTTTAATCCCTTAGAGCATGTCTGGCGTGCACTAGGGATACGGATTGCATCACATCAGTATCCACCAGCCACTCTCCAAGATCTGCGATTAGCTCTGCTGGAAGAATGGGCATTATTGGCCCAAAATGAAATTGATGACATCATTCACAGCTTTCACCATCCTTGTCAAACCTGTATTGTTGCCAGAGGGGTCACATCCCACACTAAACGCATTAACCAGTAGTCAGAATGTATATGCAAATCCGTTAAGTTGAAAAAAAACGAAGAACGTTTTTGTCTTCCGTTATGCATGCTGCAGTTGTTTACCTTTTGTATTCCTTGCATTATTCCTACTTCACTGTCACGTGTTTATACTGTTTTGTGGCAAAGTAAACGCTACCTTGCAAAATTTCCGTTTGTTGCTTTAATTTTGGAGACCAGTGTAGTAGCATAGATGAATATTAGTTTGCTAATGTAATCCATACCATGGATTCTTTGAAACTCTCCGTTTTATTCACAATAACGGTTCACAGCCACTAACACGCCTTTCTTTGCTTCCACTATAATCCTCGGCTGTCAGGAGAAGACAAGTTACAACTGCCTCTTCCTCTCCTCATTTACTTTTGACAAATGAAAATGAACTGGCAACAGAGATGAAAATTACTCGAGTAACTTTAAAAAAAGGCAGTTGCTAGTAGGGCTTGCGTTCTGAGGATTCAGTACAGACCCCGCTATGTACCTAGATAGTTCTTCTGTAGTTTTTGATGAGTAACTTCGCGAATATCAAATTATTTGACAATAAATGGCCATATATTTTGATAGTATTTATTTGAAGCTTACATTACATCCACTAGTTACAGCAGACCTTATTATTTGACATAAATTTCATACTGGTACTTCTATCTGTTCCTGAGGAAAAGAGCTCTTAACAGACAGACATACACACGAACGACAAAGTGGTCCTATAAAGGTTTGGCATTTACCGGTTGATGTACGGAACACTTTTAAAAGAATCGTAAAATACGTTTCAGCCAGAGAGAGTGTGACATATTACATCGAGTTCTATCGGACAATGCCATTTCCCGTTGTACAGGACAAAACAGATTCATAAAACTTAATGTTTTACCTTTAACGGCAAAGTATGATGATGTCACGAATTAAATGGGCTAAAAATAATATGAAGAAAGCAGTAGAGAAAGTGGGAATTCCTAAATAGGCAGACAGTGAAGTGAGTGGGAAATATTCAGATGGAAGCAGTACATTATGTCTCCTACTTCCTTTTCTTCATTACTTCAGAGTTAGGGCCTTTGACCTGTTCCAGACTCCTAGCATCTTCTCTTCGCCTGAAGATAATGAACTGGAACGTTGTCGAAACGTTGCCACAGAACGACGCATTGATTCGTCTCGTAACCCAAGAAAACTTCATCACCGAGACTCACCGAGAAAGCCTGCATTCTAACATTTCGCTGTTCTTCCAAACATTAATGGGTCTATATGATGGCGTCAGACGTCAGAGAACAAAACTTTATCAGAAGAAGAAGACAGTATACAAAAATCTATTTATTTGCAAGAGGACAGTGTCAGGAGACTTTATCAGAACACATTCTCACAATATCTATTACAAATAGAGAAAGTGGAGAATACGGAGGAGGAACGGAACATAAAACTGAACTAAATGCAATAAGATGTTGTTGTTGTGGTCTTCAGTCCTGAAACTGGTTTGATGCAGCTCTCCATGCTACTCTATCCTGTGCAAGCTTCTTCATCTCCCATTACGTACTGCAGCCTACATCCTTCTGAATCTGTTCAGTGTATTCATCTCTTGGTCTCCCTCTACGATTTTTACCCTCCACGCTGCCCTCCAATACTAAATTAGTGATCCCTTGATGCCTCAGAACATGTCCTACAAACCGATCCCTTCTTCTTGTCAAGTTGTGCCACAAAATCCTCTTCTCCCCAATCCTATTCAATACTTCCTCATTAGTTACGTGATCTACCCATCTAATCTTCAGCATTCTTCAGTAGCACCACATTTCAAAGGCTTCTATTCCCTTCTGGTCCAAACTATTTGTCGTCCATGTTTCACTTCCATACATGGCTACACTCCATGCAAATACTTTCAGAAACGACTTCCTGATATTTAAATCTATACTCGAAGTTAACAAATTTCTCTTCTTCAGAAACGCTTTCCTTGCCATTGCCAGTCTACATTTTATATCCTCTGTACTTCGACCATCGTCAGTTACTTTGCTTCCCAAATACTACTTTAAGTGCTTCATTTCCTAATCTAATACCCTCAGAATCGCCCGACGTAATTCGACTACATTCCATTATTCTCGGTTTTGCTTTTGTTGATGTTCATCTTATATCCTCCCTTCAAGACACTGTCCACTCTGTTCAACTGCTTTTCCAAGTCCTTTGCTGTCTCTGACAGAATTACAATGTCATGGGCGAACCTTCAAGTTTTTATTTCTTCTCCATGGATTTTAATACCTACTCCGAATTTTTCTTTTGTTTCCTTTACTACTTGCTCAATATACAGATTGAATAACCTCGGGGAGAGGCTACAACCCTGTCTCACTCCCTTCCCAACCACTGCTTCCCTTTCATGTCCCTCGACTGTTATAACTGCCATCTGGTTCCTGTAAAAATTGGAAATAGTCTTTCGCTCCCTGTATTTTACCCCTGCCACCTTCAGAATTTGAAAGAGATTATTCCAGTCAACATTGTCAAAAGCTTTCTCCAAGTCTACAAATGCTAGAAACGTAGGTTTGCCTTTTCTTAATCTAGCTTCTAAGATAAGTCGTAGGGTCAGTATTGCCTCACGTGTTCCCATATTTCTACGGAATCCAAACTGATCTTCCCCGAGGTCGGCTTCTACCAGTTTTTCCATTCGTCTGTACAGAATTCGTGTCAGTATTTTGCAGCCGTGACTTATTAAACTGACGGTTCGGTAATTTTCACATCTGTCAACGCCTGCTTTCTTTGGGATTGGAATTATTATATTCATCTTGAAGTCTGAGGGTATTTCGCCTGTCTCATACATTTTGCTCACCAGATGGTAGAGTTTTGTCAGGACTGGCTCTCCAAAGGCTGTCAGTAGTTCTAATGGAATGTTGTGTACTCCTGGGGCCTTGTTTCGACTTAGGTCTTACAGTGCTCTGTCAAATTCTTCACGCAGTATCATATCTCCCATTTCATCTTCATCTAAATCCTCTTCCATTTCCATAATATTGTCCTCAATAAAATCTCCCTTGTATAGCCCTCTACATACTCCTTCCACCTTTCTGCTTTCCCTTCTTTGCTTAGAACTGGGTTTCCATCTGAGCCCTTGATATTCATACAAGTGGTTCTCTTTTCTCCAAAGGTCTCTTTAATTTTCCTGTAGGCAGTATCTATCTTACCCCTAGTGAGGTAAGCCTCTACATCCTTACATTTGTCCTCTAGCCATACCTGCTTAGCCATTTTGCACTTCCTGTCGATCTCATTTTTGAGACGTTTGTATTCCTTTTTGCCTGCTTCATTTACTGTTTTTTATATTTTCTCCTTTCATCAATTAAATTCAGTATTTCTTCTGTCACCCAAGGATTTCTACTAGCCCTCGTCTTTTTATCTACTTGATCCTCTGCTGCCTTCACCACTTCATCCCTCAAAGCTATCCATTCTTCTTCTACTGTATTTCTTTTCCCCATTCTTGTCAATTGTTCCTTTATGCTCTTCCTGAAACTCTCTACAACCTCTGGTTCCTTCAGTTTATCCAGGTCCCGTCTCCTCAAATTCCCACGTTTTTGCAGTTTCTTCAGTTTTAATCTACAGTTCATAACCAATAGATTGTGGTCAGAGTCCACATCTGCCCCTGGAAATGTCTTACAATTTAAAACCTGGTTCCTAAATCTCTGCCTTACCATTATATAATCTATGTGATATCTTCTAGTATCTCCAGGGTTCTTCTATGTATACAACCTTCTTTCATGAGTCTTGAACCAAGTGTTAGCTATAATTGAGCTATGCCCTGCGCAAAATTCTACCAGGCGGCTTCCTCTTTCATTTCTTAGCCCCAATCCATATTCACCTACTATGTTTCTTTCTCTCCCTTTTCCTACTCTCGAATTCCAATCACCCATGAGTATTGAATTTTCGTCTCCCTACACTACCTGAATAATTTCTTTTATCTCATTATACATTTCATCAATTTCTTCGTCATCTGCCGAGCTATTTGGCATATAAACTTGGACTACTGTTGTAGGCGTGGGCTTCGTGTATATCTTGGCCACAATAATGCGTTCAAAATGGTTCAAATGGCTCTGAGCACTATGGGACTCAACTGCTGTGGTCATAAGTCCCTTAGAACTTAGAACTACTTAAACCTAACTAACCTAAGGACATCACACACATCCATGCCCGAGGCAGGATTCGAACCTGCGACCGTAGCGGTCGTGCGGTTCCAGACTGTAGCGCCTTTAACCGCTCGGCCACTCCGGCCGGCGAATAATGCGTTCACTATGTTGGTTGTAGTAGCTTACCCGAACTCCTATTTTTTTTTATTCATTATTAAACCTACTACTGCATTACCCCTATTTGATTTTGTATTTATGATCCTGTATTCGCCTAACCAAAAATCTTGTTCCTCCTGCCACCGAACTTCACTAATGCCAACTATATCTAACTTTAACCTATCCATTTCCCTTTTTAAATTTTCTAACCTACCTGCCCGATTAAGGGATCTGACATTCCACGCCCCGATCCGTAGAACGCCAGTTTTCTTTCTCCTGATAACAACGTCCTCCTGAGTAGTCCCCGCCCGGAGATCCGAATGGGGGACTATTTTTTTTGCCTCCGGAATATTTTACCCAAGAGGACGCCATCATCATTTATCCATACAGTAAAGCTGCATGCCCTCGGGAAAAATTACGGCCTTAGTTTCCCCTTGCTTTCAGCCGTTCGCAGTACCAGCACAGCAAGGCCGGTTTGGTTAATGTTGCAAGGTCAGATCAGTCAATTATCCAGACTGTTGCCCCTGCAACTACTGAAAAGGCGGCAGCCTCTCTTCAGGAACCATACGTTTGTCTGGCCTCTCTACAGATACCCCTCCGTTGTGGTTGCACCTACGATACGACCATCTGTATCGCTGAGGCACGCAAGCCTCCCCGCCAACGGTAAGGTCTATGGTTCGTGGGGGGGGGGGGATCCAATAAGTAGCAAGGCGAAACTATGAAACCCAAGCGGACGGAAGAAAAGACGCAAGAGTAGAACAACAAAACCAAGCTCATAACAACGGTATAGAAAATCTCAGCGATGAAAGTATCTACACAGTACATTTGGTGATAGATTGAAAGTGTTACGGGAAACGTAAGACCTTTTTAGGAAATTTAGTAATGAACAGGGAATAATACTGTACGATGAATGAAACATTCGGAGATGGTTTTATTCAACGTTAAGTTCGTGAGGATTGGGCTCACCAGAAATGTGTCCGCGCAGAGCTGAACAGTCTCTGCTACACGTGTAACAACCGTTTTATTAATGGTTGAACTAATATTTTGATTTACGTTCATCCCGCTCGAAACTTTAACTATATTATTTTAATCTTATTAGGTACTTTTGCTTTACTGATTTCTTCCGTCGTAGAAACTTAGTATTAAAACGTATATCTTTTACATACTTAAAATCAATGTCTATAACCATTTATGGACCAACTAAAATATGCCAACGACCTTGTAGTAATGGCTAATTCGGAAGAAGAACTACAAAATCAGCTATCTTTCAAAATGAATTCGAAAGGGTTGTAATTTAAATACATTAGCAAATAAATCTGAGACGGTGGCATTCTATGTGAATACCCAGTACGAAGCAAAATTGTAATCGAGGATCCGATTTTGGAACAAGATCAGCACTTCAGTTACATACGGACCTATTATTTTCAACAAAGATAAGGACGTAGATATCAAGTTACAGAAATATCACAGTATATGTGGAACTATAAGTAGGACATTAAAAGTACACGAAGAGATACAATAATGAAATCCTTTAAGGTGATGGCTGAACCTGTTCCACGTACGGCAGTGACTTCTATATTTTAGAGAGAAAGATTTTACCCATGTTCAGGCATTTGAGACGGAATTTATACGAGCAGTTAAAGGACGCATTAAGTTGGATAGGATTCCTAATGAAAACATTGCATGAACGCGTATTTTTACAGTAAATCACAAAACAGGAGAACATAAGTAAAACTGGAAGGTACACAGGAAATAATCAAGGAAACAAGGATTCCAAAGATAGCCTCATCACACCAACACAAAGGAAAGAGGAACCTAGGACGGCTAGTTACAAGGAAATGAAACTAGAATAGGTCTAAAGGCTTAATCTATGAAAGTCAGAAGAAGGCAAACTTTTTGTTACAAAAATGACTTCTTTACTTCACAATTTCATTTTAGATGCAACCATCCAAATATTCTAACAACCAACATGCAAAGGATGGACTACTACAAATAAATCAACGGACGTATAGTATTTTCTACTGAGTTTTGTAATTGCATTAGGTAACATATCACTCAGTTTTTAATGTGGAAAACATTTCCATAAAATCTCCAGAAAAAATATAGTCTATCCGATATCATCCGACCTTCCCCTGGTGCTTTGCAATTTTTAGAACCAAATTTGTAGAGATTAAAAGAACTTGCATATGTGACAAAGCGTTCTGCAGAACATCTCGAATTTCAAGTACGTGTAGGCAGAACCACAGGTCTTCTGTGCTTCGTGGTGGTCACTCAGTATAACAGCTATTCTATTTAATCGTTTTTCCGCTGAAAATACGCGTTTTGAATTATGGAGAATATCTGAAAAGCAATTGAGTACACTGGCCACGCGAACGCTTTATTACTACCGATGGTTGTGAGCAAACACGGAACATGTATTTGAAACAATCTGCATTTATATCTTTTACAGTAAATGTTTGTGTAGCGAGATTGTATCGGATGGATCCAGCTGGGTAAAAAGCAGTCGTTTTTCTGTCCCCTATAGAAATAATCCAAACGGTAGATTCGAAACGGTTCATATCATAACGCAACTGATACGCGATAATGTATTGTAATTAGTACGTTAGATCAAATGTAGAGGTAAAAATGTCAGTGTTATTGATCTTATTGGATCTACTAATGTGCATACAAGTAAAGCACATTTTATTCACAGGTGGGTATATAATTAGTTACGGAACTTAGTTTTATACTATTTCTCGTGCAAGTGGTTAGTAATTTAACTGACTCACTGATTCAAAACGGAAAAGATGTTTAATGAGTTCTGTGTAGAGCAAAGTTTCTGTGAAATGGTCTAGAAGACAGTTCCCGCTTAATGTAGACCAGTGATTCAGTAGTAAGTCCAGTTTCAGTTAGTTTCCAACTCCCTTCAAATGATATTTAAAAAGGGAAAAAAGAAAAAAAGAAAGTTCTGAGACAGCAATCTGGTCCAGAAAGATGATTAAAAAGAACTAAAGCCGGCCGCGGTGGTCTAGCGGTTCTAGGCGCTCAGTCAGGAACCGCGCGACTGCTACGGTCGCAGGTTCGAATCCTGCCTCGGGCATGGATGTGTGTGATGTCCTTAGGTTAGTTAGGTTTAAGTAGTTCTCAGTTCTAGGGGACTTATGACCACAGATGTTGAGTCCCATAGTGCTCAGAGCCATTTGAACCATTTTTGAAAGAACTAAACTGTTAATAATGTCTTCTCGTTGATAAACAGGTCCACTGTAACGAAACCTCGATAACCCATCGCATGACCACATTCGACGTTGCAGAATAGAAAATTGATAGTACTGTTTCACATCAAACCTCTTCTTTGAGAATGATATGGAGCCCTTATATGTTCAAGAAAAATTAATCCTATTAATTCGAAATTTTTTGTTAGAGAATCTTCAGACAATGGAAGAATAATTCATCCAGCAGCCTTCAGGTGATTCTTTCCAATTTTCGAGTAAGGAAGTTGGGGATTAAAATTCACTCTTGGTATTCTATACTGAAGTTTTCCGTCTATCTCTTAATCTCTTAAGGTAAATACTGAAATTGTTCCTCCAAAAACGACACGCACATTTTCCTTTCAACCGTCCAATCATCCGGGTTTGTAATGTTTCTAATGACCTCGTCGTCTACAGGTTATTAAAAATGTTAACTTCATGATTTTAATGATGGTATGGTTGTATGTGGCCAATCCAAATCACTATAAATCATTACTATCCTCTGGATACAATTGTGATGCATGGAACAAGAGATAAAAGTGTGCTTCACCACGAACGTAGGTGTCTACCAGCAGCGAAAGTACAATGTAAACTCACATTAATTTGATCACTTGTGAGAAGCCTGAGTAACCACCTCTTGCAGCGCAGGAAGAGACTCAGTGAGGTTCTGAGGGGTACCAACAAGGAAGTGGAGCCATGCTTCACCAGCTGTGCTGGTTTCCTCTGTTAAGTATCCACGACAAACTCACCTGGTGGTGCTCTAACAATGCACGTACACTGAGAGCTGTGTGACACGTTGCATTGTCCTGCTGGTAGATCTCATTGTGCGACTGAATAACAAACTGCATGTTGGGGTGAACATGATTCCCAAGGATAGATGCATAAAGGTGTTGATCTGTTGTGCCTTCCAGTATGACGAGACCATCGAGGGAATGCCCCTAAAACGTTCCAGAGACCATCACACTTCCTTGATTGTTGCAGAGTGTTTACTTTCAGACATTTCACGCCGTATACACCAAAAACCGTCTATGCAATGGAGCATAATGCAATTCATCTGCAAAGGCCACTTATCGCTATTCAGTGGACATTTGGTTGAGGTACTGGCTTGAAAATTCCAGCCTTCATCGCCAGTGAACAGCTGTAGCACGAGTGCACGAACCAGGCGCCTGTTGCTGTGGCCCAAATGCAGTACTGTTCACTGAATGTTCAGTGAAGAGACACTGTTCAATGAACCTTCGACGACTTGTGCGTTCAGTTGCTCAATAGTTGCACCTCTTTTCCTCCGTACACTACTCAAGAGCCATTGTTTATCCCTGTTATCTCGGCCCGTGGTACACTACAGTTGTCTTGCCGCCAATTTTGGATAGCTGTCGTACGTCTAACCTTTGCACAGTGAGTGTACTAATGTGTGCAATCTTAGCTTACCACTTTGCACACAAATTGACAAAACATTTGAACTCTTCTCAAGCCCAGGGTGTCAAACAGACATTCTAAATTAATACGACCCTGGCCCTGTAAGCCCGCTAATATCAGGTGCATATCGTAGCAAAAATCATTAGTAATGCTGCTGTCACGAACCTACAATGCATGAATTAATAAAAGCGAAATGTTTGGGGTCTATTCTAGAAAGACAACACAGTTTTACCTTTTTTATTCTACATATAATTATCAACTGTTGTTTTCAGGGGCCACGTATAAACAACAATCATGTTCAATTGCATTTGACACTCAATAACAAAATATGTAATTCTTTGACATATTGAAATGACGATTATCAAAATTGTTATCTCTACACAAGAAAAATTTTTTATCACAGGAAATAATGATTATTAAAAATCCTCATCAGCTCATTTAAATCTACATTGCTGGTCAATGCACTGAGCTGGTGAAGAATAAATTTACTTTTTCAACCAATGAAAAAAAGCTCTCAGGTACTCAATGGGAGGGTGGGTTAGTATTCTAGCTTTTGAAATTCAATGATCAAAGCATACGCAAGTTGGAGTGATTAAATCTAGACTCCACATTTACCGTGACTTAATGTACGCTGGTACTTTATACTGAGTGGCATCTGGAACGACGTTGTCTCTGTGCTGCATCTGAAATGCTAATTCCCTTCTCTGGCCTTGACTGAATTCACTCAGTCGCAACTTCCCGGCATTCTGTAGAACGGTTATCTTTAACTAGTCGAAATAAAGGATATTGTACACTCGCTATGGGTTGGAGCGACATGCACAATTTCTTTGCCCATAAGCTCCCATAGGAATAATTAACTACCGCTTTGCTATCTGTCGCAACGATATGTGAAGCGTATTGTCCTAATTCGCAGGAAGGAAAGCTCTCAGCGCCCTCGCTTATTTCCACACACTTGTGCAATCCACCATGAGACGAGAGAGAGAGGAATTTTAGGTCTCAAAATGCTTTTATATAATGGGCCTAGTATGGCTTCAGCTAATCACCATCTTGCTACATGTGAAGACATTTTTATTTTTCTTGCTGGGTCACAGCCTAGCACTGTTAATGACGTGCAGCCACTTACCCTCAGTCGTTGCCTTATTCACGTTAAAAGGAATAATGTATTGTTCTGGCCTTATCCCCTTCTGCACTGAAGCTCGTCGTGCTCCTGCTCAATGGGAGTTTTACGATATCATCAACCACCTGCTCGGTTCGTCTCCAAAATGTGTTTCACTTTAACTTGTTTGTTCATGCCAGTCCATATACTGGTAGATATAATTTTGTTAGTTTTCGACACATGAGAATAACTGCAATTGCCTTTTGTTGATATAATGTAATTATTATTTTCTGAGGATCTCATACAGCATCGCCGTATCGTTATGGATCAGGCTCATAATTCCGGACGCATTACATAGCATCATTTTGTCGTTTGCGGTACACTGTTACCACAGCATCACGCGAAAAATTTATAAACTTAGTCGTTTGGCCTAAAAGCGATTGCCCTATTGGACGTTAGATAAATGGCTTCGTTCCTGTATTACGAAGACTGCACTATTTTCCGCGACCTACCGACACCCTGCTAATGCTGCTACCTGCCGTCTGCGAGTGGTTATTGCACGTTGACGTCATAGCAATATGAGTAGGCCGTGTATTAAGGTCTGTGACAGATTTTGTCGGCAGAGAAGTATATCTGAGGACCAAAACAACCCTGGAAATTAAAATTTGTAAACGAATGGCACTCCAACATGGACCTGGAACTAAAGACACACTACTAGCGAAGAAATCGGACAACAAGGTTCGATATGGAGCTCAGTCTACGAGGACTTCGGTGTCTTCTGCTTTTCCACGTTTCACACACTCCTATACCCCATGTTATATATCACTGGGAATGGGTTGTCTGATACTATGAGGCCGCTTAGGAATGAATCGTTGCTTCTACAAATGAGAAAAATGAGGTAATGAAACTTTGTTACAGACCGAAACTGCTTGCTGAAAGCAGACTCATAATGCATGACTGAAGGTATTGAGATTGGTGGAATTTTCGTTTCCAACACAGTAGTACACAACAAATTTATTTCCCTCCTATTATGTAGCTTCCAATTTATACCACTGCACTTCTGAACTGTCATCATTTCCGCTGGTTGATCAGTACACTGAACGGAGTCATCTGCGTCAGCTATGAATAGATATGAGCACACAGTCTGCAAGCTTGTTGTACATATTTGGTTTGGCATCTGGGAATGTTGTATGTTCAGTATTACTACTGATTATACAGTATAATATAAATCTGCGAGGTGAACATGGCCGGCTGGAGTGGCCGAACGGTTTTAGGCGCTACAGTCTGGAACCGCGCGACCGTGCGGTCCCAGGTTCGATCCTGCCTTGGGCATGGATGTGTGTGATGTCCTTGGTTAGTTAAGTTTAAGTAGTTCTAAGTTCTAGGGGACTGATGACCTCAGAAGTTAAGTCCCATAGTGCTCAGAGCGATTTGAACCATTTTTGAGGTAAACATATAGAACAACAACAAAACTAAATTACTGTATAGTACAACAAATTTTATCTATTCCTGGTTGCATGAAATATGAGTCGTAGGGTCCGGCTCCCAAATAAATACAGTTATAAGTTTGTCAGTACCCTGTCTCACTACATTTGTGACATTATCAGTGAAAGTTTATTTACTTTTTTAAGGTTATATCTTACATTTTCCTTATCTCTTTAGCCTTTTTATCCACAAGCCGGTAACAAATGTAGCACGTATTTGTGTATCGTGACAAGCGAAATGTGCTATTTTGCCTCCTGGTATGCCTTATTGCATCTGCTACATTTTTCGGAAAATGTCGTCGTATTCGTACACGGACTTTAACTGTAATACTTTGACAGACTAAGCAACACTAGTAACGTGAAGAGCATCTACACAGATGACTTGCAGAAATTATTGTATCTGTGGCGGAATCTGATAAACTGTCACAGTAAACAGTAATGTAATGTATAGAGATAACGTATGAGGATCCACAGATAATACCACAACTTAAGTAATACGTGAGTGAAGACTAAATTCAGACGTAATTTCGTTTTGGCAGATGGCAGCCATGGATAACAATATTCAGCAAGTAGCAACAAGGCTTCCATTGCTAGCTAGGAAGTGGCTCTCTCCCTCGACACAGAAGTTTGTTTTAATTATAGCCGTCAATTCTCAGCATAGACTCTACAAATAATGAATTTAGTTTCTGTGAGTTAAATATGTAAATAAATATGGCATAAAGTACAACAGATCTACACAAATTAAAGTAAAATATTGAAACGTAAAGTATGCATTACCGATGTTGCAAATTAGCATGTGGTATCCCACAATTATTCTAGTCTTATTTATAAAAAGCTGAATTTGAAACATAATTATGTTATTATTTTGACATAAGTAGTCTGGCTGGATACAGTGACAACGCTTGACTATCATATAAATTAGCAGTTGCTTATAAGTCATGCTCTTCAGACAACCCAGATACCTAAAATTACCTCTAAAGTGAGAATTACTAAGAGTGTTGTTGTTGTTGTGGTCTTCAGTCCTGAGACTGGTTTGATGCAGCTCTCCATGCTACTCTATCCTGTGCAAGTTTCTTCATCTCCCAGTACCTACTGCAACGTACATCCTTCTCAATCTGCTTAGTGTATTCTTCTCCTGGTCTCCTTCTACGATTTTTACCCTCCACGCTGCCCTCCAATACTAAATTGGTGATCCCTCGATGTCTCAGAACAAGTCCTACCAACCGATCCTTTCTTCTAGTCAAGTTGTGCCACAAGCTCCTCTTCTCCCCAAATCTATTCAATACCTCCTCGTTAGTTATGTGATCTACCCATCTAATCTTCAGCATTCTTCTGTAGCACCACATTTCGAGAGCTTCTATTGTCTTCTTGTCGAAGCTATTTATCGTCCACGTTTCATTTCCATACATGGCTACACACCATACAAATACTTTCAGAAACGACTTCCTGACATTTAAATCCATACTCGATGTTAACAAATTTTTCTTCTTCAGGAACGCTTTCCTTGCCATTGCCAGTCTACATTTTATATCCTCTCTTCTTCGACCCTCATAAGTTACTTTGCTCCCCAAATAGCAAAACTCCTTTACTAATTTAAGTGTCTCATTTCCTAATCTAATTTCCTCAGCATCACCCGACTTATTTCGACTACATTCCATTATCCTCGTTTTGCTTTTCTTGATGTTCATGTTATACCCTCTTTTCAAGACACTGTCTTACTAAGACATCGATGCTTATTTGGTGACGTAAACAGCAGTGGTAACACCGGTTCCCGCCAGATTACCGATGTTAAGTGCTGCTGGACTCGGGTATCGGTAGGACGGGAGACGGTCCGGGTCTAAGAATAGTTGTTGGCAAGCAGCTGCTCTTAGTCTTTGTGAGGCAAATTGAGGAGCTACTTGTCTGACAAATAGAGACTCCGGTCTCGTAAACAGACAACGGCTGCGAGTATGGTGTGCTGACCACGTGCCCCGCCATACCCGCGTCCAGTGATGCCTATGGGCCAAGGATGGCATGGCGATCGCTATTGTAGGGCCTTCAAGGTCTTTTCGGACGGAGTTCAGTTTGAATTGTGCGTTTGAAATTAACTTGATTATAATAATACCAAGCCGTGTGTATGTTTACCGATGTTCCAACGAGTGGAACCATTTTATTACACTAACGGCAAATCTGGTAGTTAACTTGTAATAATCAGACAGGTAGGTGTGAACAAAGAATCATTAATGCGTGAGCCAGCCACAGACGTTACATTCGATGAATGATATTAAACCTTAAGTATGTCTTTAAGCTCCAAGTCGTGTTCAATTTTAGGAATGAAACAGAAGATACATGGGGGCTTAGTATCCAGTTGACGAATAGGGTATTAGTTATGGAGACAAGCTTGTGTAGTAAAGGATGAAGAAAGAAATCGGCCATATCTGTTTCAAAGGTGCTATCCCATTACTTGCCTCAAACGATTTAAATACATCGGAGAAAACGTATATTCGAATCACTGAAAAGCATGCATCTGCCAATGATGACAATAGAACAAAGATAATATATACCGATTACTTACAACACAACTGAACTGCAAAATACATTGTGAACTACAACATGCTGACAAATTCGAAGTGCAAACTAAATAGCTCACTGTGCGAAACGAATAGGTTTATGTAATTGAATTTCTGAACAAAATATGAAAGAAATGCTATTGAACTGAAATGTACTTTGTTACAGAAGTGACACAGATTAACAGAGCTACATACGGAACAAGGGATAGCTCGCCTCTCGAAAATCTACTGATACCTGCGTTCTGAAGACAATAAACTGAAGTCTCCTATACCTTACACTTAAATGTGAAGTTATCCATTTTTACGGATGTAAAAAAGCGGTTTTATGCTTAATTAGTAAAAATTATTTACATTCAGCCATTTTAATAGTATCTGATATAATTCAACGACGTATTTCATGAGACAATGCTCTCATCGTTAGGTTGCCGAGAATCACATTGTGAAATTCATAAAATAAAGTGGGCAACACGTTATACCACGGGTCTTAGCCTTAATAGTATCGTCCACTTCACACACTGCAAGCCCGCAGTTGGCCATTTCCTCTTCTCCAGCTGTCGGCACAAAGACTGTGCACCAGGCGATTCTACTGGTGCCCGAGTTAGTTATCAGCTATGGCCGAGGCAGTACTGTGTACGCGCCGGTAGTACGATTTTTATTTGTCTAGATCGCAGCCTTATAAAATCATATTACCAGTTTAGAATCAACTGTCATTCATCTCCAGATCTAAAACTGACAGAGAAAACGATCATACAAAGTTCTGTCTACAAATAATAAGTAAAATATGAAAAGAAAAGAAAATGATAAAGAACATAACATAAAATATCGTTATAGAATGTAACATGTCACATATTGTACATTGAGGTTGTGTGGCATAAAACTACTGTGTGTTTCGTGATAGTGTTATTTAAGAGACAAATGCGCGTGGATTTCCTAGAAGGCACCACTATATGCTCATTTACATAATTAAATATATCGTATTAAAACAAAGAATAACCAGAAGAATGTTAGCAAACTTACTTATGGCGGCAAAAGGCTTCAACCACCGAAAATAATATGTTTTTTTCTTCTTTATTGATTTTCAATTTCCCCCGAAGGGGGCGGGCTGGCAGCAGCTTACTACGCTGCTCTACAGCTT
The DNA here is from genome assembly GCF_023898315.1 of Schistocerca nitens. Taxonomy (NCBI): domain Eukaryota; kingdom Metazoa; phylum Arthropoda; class Insecta; order Orthoptera; family Acrididae; genus Schistocerca; species Schistocerca nitens. The sequence continues at coordinate 467,442,645 of NC_064617.1, read as the reverse complement.
ACAGACTTTTTGTAAAGAAAGGAAGAAGAAAGAAACAAGGTACAACAGGCGATAAAATGTTGATTTAAAGTGTAAAATGGCGTAAAAATGCGGAAAGTTAAAACAGAAAGCAAAGGGGTTGGCAATGTAGATAAAATACACAGGAATCAGACAAGTAACATAGTAGACACACAATTAAAAAACACGGCGACAGTCTGGTTTCTGTTCGCAAGAGATAAAAGGCACACCCAGCGACAGTATGATGGCCGTTCAGAACAAGTCCCAAAAAACACAACACGGAACACTCACTATAAAACACGCACTGTAGAACACTCACTGGAGAACACTGCACGAAAGTGGCAGCACAAAGATGACACTCCCGAGCCAAAGGCAGATGGGGGGGGGGGGGGGGAACAAGGAGGGAGGAGAGGGAAATAAACGAAAAGGGGGGGGGAACCAAGGAGGAAGAGGACTAATAAAGGGGGAGAAGGGCAGACGCGAGAGGGAATGAGAGGAGGGAAACGTAAAAGGACGCGGGGGAGAGAAGGGGGCAAAGAGAGGGGAGGTGGGGAAGAAAGAGGATGGAAGGGGGGAGAGGGAGCCCGGGAAAAGGACAGAGGAAAGGAGGAGGAGTGAGGATCAGAGTTGATAGGAGGGATAAATGGAGGGAGAGAGGGCATCATCTGGGAGGGGGAGTTGATGGAAGCCACCTTGGGAAAGGAGATGTAGGTTGTAGAGATGGAGGGTAGGGGGGACACAACGGTGAAGACGTGGCAGGTGGCGGGGAGCGGAGAGGAAAGGAGCAACCAGGGGGTGAGGGGGTTAAAGACGGCGGGAGGTGTAGAGGATGCGGATATGTTCGAGGAACAGGAGCAGGTGGGGGAAAGGAATGAGATCATAGAGGATCCGCGTGAGGGACGGGAGGCGTATACAGAAGGCGAGGCGGAGTGCATGACGCTGAAGGATCTGGAGGGACGTATAGAATTTGGGGGGGGGGGGCAGATATCCAGGCAGGACTGGCATAACAGAGGATGGGACGGATTAAGGATTTGTAGGTGTGGAGGATGGTAGAGGGGTGCAACCCCCATGTCCGGCCGGAGAGGAGTTTGAGAAGTCGGAGGCGGTTGTGGGCTTTGGATTGGATGGAGCGGAGATGGATCCAGGTGAGGTGACGGTCAATGGTGAGGCCAAGGTAGGTGAGGGTGGGGGTGAGGCGGACAGGACGGGCGCAGACAGTAAGGGAGAAATCCAGGAGCCGGAAGGAGCGAGTGGTACGACCTACGATGATTGCCTGGGTCTTGGAAGGGTTGAGTTTCAGGAGCCACTTGTTACACCATGCAGCAAAAAGGTCAAGGTGATTCTGGAGAAGGCGTTGGGACCGTTGGAGGGTAGGAGCGAGGGCGAGGAATGCAATGTCATCAGCATATTGCAAGAGGTGTACTGGAGGGGGGGAGGGGGGGTTGGGGCATATCTGCCATGTACAGGAGGTAGAGGAGAGGGGAGAGGACAGAGCCCTGGGGCACACCTGCAGAGGGGTAGAAGGTGTAGGAAGTGGCATTATGGATGGTAACATAGGAGGGGCGGTGGGAGAGGAAGGAGGCCACCAGACGGCCAAAAATAATAAAATGTGGAGAGAATATATAAGCATATAACACAATAATTGTAATGAGAAGTCTGTTAGTTGATGATGGAAGAGGCTCCTTAGTGAATTACGAAGTCATTTAAAACATAAAAGCCAGGTACAAAAAGGCAAAACTGTACTGCCTGAAAGTTCATTTCACGTTAGTAAATTACAATAGTTCAATAGAATCAAAAATACTGGTCAGAGTGGGTGTGTTGTGCCACCGGGGAGTACAATGCAGCCACCAGAGGTCGCTTTTTTTCTGGCGTGCTTTTTCTAGCTATTACTTCCACGGAATACTGAATATTTAGAACTGTTCCAGTAAATTAAAATAAAAGTAAAAACCATTACAAAATTATTTTAATTTATTTGCACATTAAGACGATTGCTGAATATTTTTTAGTCAATGGCTGTTCCTAATTCATCCAGTAGGTGGCATCTGCTTCCTTTCTTTTCTATGTGCGGAATTTCCAAATGATCTTCTACACTGTTTGATGGAATATTTTATGTAAGAAGAAAATCAATTTATAGTCCATAGCGTTTTTGCATTTCATTTAAACTAACTGTGAGACAAAATCGTGATCATGAGAGCACTGTGTCTCGAAAAACCTTGGTTGAATCGTATCAGTGCTATTAAAGTGATTGAATGCCAATAATTATTACTGATAAACTGTACTTAGCTTGCCAACAGTCCTGATAACATTACATGAAGTCAGTTCAGAAGTCTGCTGTGCAGTCGTTACCCGAAAAGCATTGGTTTTGCTCATCTCTTATTAGAAACTCAGAAGCAGGGCACGATGTTGAAATTCGGGGACAACTATGGGCATATTCTCTTGTCAAAGTACACACTATGTCAGTTAGTTTGAATGTATGTGGAGCTGGCGACAACTGGCAACGGAGACACGAATCCGTGTCCATTTTCTGTTCGTTTGAGTTGTCTGATTACTCGCGGAACCCGGTGTGCCAGCAAACACGCCCCTTCCACCCATACCGACTAGGGCTAGCAGCCATCCAGCTACTGCCGGTATGGTATGTGTGCGCTGCACCCGCTGCGCGTTCTCCGGCGTGAAGGGTCCTCGCCACTGCAGTAGCACTCGGGCCGCTGCGCTGGTTTGCCAGCAGACTGCTGGAGCGCTCAGACCATGCCAACTACTTGTCTCTCCATCCATTCTCTCCATCACATTCAGGGCTCCACTCAAAGCGTGACCCGACACATTGTACTAGAAACTACACCTGTAATGATTCAGTTATGTCAAGACAGTATCCTACAAATAATGACTCACTTTCAAATCACAAAATCAGAGAATAATTTTTATTTGAATGTTTATTCATTTCAGTTCATAATCCGATCTGGCGTATTTCAAAGCATCGGTCAATGTTCTGTAATTGCAACCAGTAATGCCATCTGTTAGCAGCGTAAGAAACTATTTGCGTAAAACTGTCATTACTCTCACTTTAGTGTTTACAGATAGTATTATTTATGTAACCAATTATTTCAAATGTGAAACTATACTATGAAGTGGACTCTGTGGTAGAAAGGAACAAAGTACGCATAACATTTTATTGTCCCTGTTAACTGATTAGGCGGAGAGTTTATTTATCCTAACACCTTTTGGGAGAAGTAGTCTGTGGAAGTTGGTTCGTTGTGGTGACGCTGTGTGGTTTCTGTGCAACTGTAAGCGTTCTGTGATGATTAGTTCAATTCGTATCTAGGAATATTTGTAACGTAGCTATACACAGAGAATCTACAAGAAGAGATGAACCACAAACAGCTAACGTAACATGGCGGGGGGGAAGAAACGAGGAAGTATTTGGAACTTGTTAATAGCCACTGAACAGCGACGCCAAAGCAACAGCTAAGTGGTGTTTACTTGTAAAGTGCAGCTTCTCACTAACAGTTTGCGTTCACGCTTTTGAAACAAGAGCATCAAATACAGTGCAAAAACTAATTCCTTTCATCAACTATTTTCACCACCCTTCGTTAGAAATGGTTTTGGCTCTCAAAAGTTTCATTACGAGCGTAGTGTTTCCGCCTTGGCAGTGAATTATTCAGTTTGGCAACTGCACTACATTATCTGTATGAGTAAATATACTATCAGTTTACGAAAAAAATTTAATGTGCGCGACGATCAGAATGGTTACTGTATTTATTACGTTACTAGATCATTATGTGATCTGTGATTCAGTGTAAGAAGTCGTTAGCTACTTCACGATATCCTACCATTGTCACTGCTGTTTTTCCTTATGATGGTTACAATACGTGAACATAAAACTGGAACAGTATTATCGAGCGAGCGAGCTCAAATTTAGTCATAATTTTTGGATCCCATTATAGCTCAATAAGTTAAAAAACAGGTCATACGGCTTAAGGCAGGAATGTGTGTACAAGGAGAGAGCAGGCTTACGGGTACAAGTTATGTCAAGTTTTATAATAACTTCCAAAAACCTGCATCATTTTACGTTCTTGAACTGGTCTTTAAAGTAGAAGAGAATCATAATTCTTTTTCGTTTGCATCATGGATAACGTGCTAACTGCCTCTTCTACGATCCACCTGACCTTCCTCCAGTCCTCAGTTTCCTTTTTCGTTATTCTCTTTATTGTTCGTCTCACCAATTTGAATTCATGGCCTGATAAGATTATTATAGGATAGTTCTCACATTTAACTGCCTTTGATACACTGCGGATTTTGTGAATGATATTCTTTCGGAAGTCATACGTCGTGTCTGTAATCTCCTAAATTATACTCACTGTCCTAAAAGATTATTTGGTTTCCATTTACCAAAGAAACTGTCGAAATTCGGAAGGAATGCTATCTATACCTTATGCCTTATTTGTTCACAAGTATACTGAATCTTCGTCAAACTCTGATACTGGATCCCCTGTGGCTTCCAGATGGACAATCACGTTTCTATCACTAATAGACCCTTGAAGTACTCTTTACATCTATATTCAGTGTGCTCTGCATTTGACAGTAATTTCTTCTGACATGCCTTTTTATGACGCTCTTCCTTTTTATTTCAACGAAACTGAGCTTGCTATATGCTGGGTTAGTCCTTATGTTAACAATTTTTATTTATTTCTTTGTTTATTCAAATTAATTCTGCAGCCATTTATCGTCCCCGAAATTCCTGTTGACTAGATTCTTAAATGACATCTATTGCTACATTCCTTTGTGTCCATGTAGATTCTTAGTTTCGCCCTTTCACATGGATCAGCTGAATTTTTCTTTCTGTTATTCATGTTCTCTTCACAGCTTGTCTCATTGTACCTTCGTCAAACTTCTGTGATTGTCCTCCTAAGAACTGCCTACTGTCTTACTCATTATCGCAGTATCTACAGCAACTTCAAACGAACATTATCATTTCGCAGTACTTCTCCTTCCCACTTCCATCCACACTCATTCTTCCTGACTATTCCGTTAGACTGCAACCCATTTGGGAGGACGATGCTTTGAACCTACGTCCGGCCATCCACGTTCAGGTTTTCCTAGATTTGTCTAACTCTACCCAGGCAATTACGGAGATGGTTTCTTTTAAAGGGTGTGAACGACTTCTTTCGCCATCCTTGAAAGGTTCGGAGCTTGCATTCAGTCTCTAGTGACTACTTGTCATCATTACATAATTGAGACTTCAGACTACATCTGTCCTCGGACACACCTCACTATCCAATATCTCAAATCGCAATCTGTTTCTGACGATGATGTAATCCAGCTGGAGTCGTCACGTGTCTCCAGGCCGTTACCAAACATACCTCGTCCTCCTGTGATTCTCCAGCAATGTTTTCGCTATTACTAGCTGAAATTTATTACAGAACTGAATTAATCTCTCATCACTCCAGTCTGAATCCAATCGGGACAAACCGATCGCCATGTCATCCTCGTCCTAGGGCCGTGTTACCCGCACACCGCTCTCCCAGCTGTTGTCCGTTTTGCAGACGTTGGAGCCGCTCCTTCTCATTCAAGTAGCCCACCATCTGCACCGCGAGACTGCACCTCGTGCCATTCCTCCTACAAGGGAGACTCTCTGGCAGTGCCGGTAAACTAACCTGAATCTTACACAGAGCAGAGAGCTACACTGAGCACTCATGTACGCCGGCGGACGCAGTATAAGGGCGCTATTTATATGGTTGCCGACACTGCCAGGGATTCTTCTTTGGTACGACGGCTGGTACGAGGTACACTCAGCCTCGTGTTATCAACGGAGGAGCTATTATAACAATCAGTAGCAGTTTCTAGATCAAAAACGCGACGAGTGGGGCAGCTGTGTACTGACCACATTCTGATCCATGCTGCATCGAATGACACCGACACATAGGATGACAAGGCGGTCTCTCTCGCCCAGTTCCCCCTATGGCCAGAACGCTTCACTCTTTCCGTTACTTTATGTATTTACTTACAAGGTTATGTGCCTATTGTACACTGAAGTGCCAAAGAAACTGTTATACGCATTCGTTTCCAAAAGCATAAACACGTAAACAGGCAGAATACGGCGCTGCGGTCGGCAACGCCTATGTAAGACAAGTGTCTGGCACAGATATTAGATCGGTTACTGCTGCTACGATGGCAGGTTATCAAGACTGAAGAGGGTTTTATCGTGGTGTTGTAGTCGGCTCACGAACGATAGGACACAGCGTCAACGAGGTGTCGATGAAGTGTGGATTTTCCCGTACGACCATTTCACCAGTGTACTGTGAGTATCAGAACTGGGGCAAAACATCAAATCTCCAACATCGCTGCCGCTGGAAAATTTTTTTGCGAGAACGGGACCAACGTCGAATGAAGAGAATTGTTCAACCTGACAGAAGTGCAACACTTCCGTATATTGCTGCAGACTTTAATGCTGGGCCGTCAAAAAGTGTCAGCATGCGAACCATTCAACGAATCATCATCGATATGGGCTTTTGGAGCTGAAGGCCCACTCGGCCTTCCTTGATGACTGCACAACACAAAGCGGTATTCCTAGTCTGGACCCATCAACACCACCGACATTGGATTGCTGACGATTGGAAACATGTTGACCCGTCGAAAGAGCCTCATTTCAAATTGTATTGCTCGGATGGACGTGTACGAGTTTGGAGACAACCTCATGAATCCATGGACCCTGGATCTTTGCACGGGATTGTTCAAGCTGGTGTGGGACGTTTGCAGTTGGAATGATATGGGACCCATGATACGTCCACATACGACACTGACAGCTGATGCCAGCCGAGGTGGCCGAGCGGTTCTACAGTCTGGAACCGCGCGACCGCTGCGGTCGCAGTTTCGAATCCTGCCTCGAGCATGGATGTGTGTGATGTCCTTAGATTACTTAGGTTTAAGTAGTTCTAAGTTCTAGGGGACTGATGACCTCAGATGTTAAGTCCCATTTTGCTCAGAGCCATTTCAACTGACAGGTGACACGTACGTAAACATCCTGACTCATCACCTGCGTCCATTCATGTCCATTGTGCATACGATGGACTTGGACAATTCCAGCAGGACAATGCGTCACCCTAAGCGACCATAATGGCAACAGAGTGGCTCCAGGAACACACTTCTCAGTTTAAACGCTTCCACTGACCACCAAATTCCACAGACTTGCCATTATTGGGCATATCTGGGATGCCTTGAAACGTGCTATTCACAAGATATCTCCACCCTCTCGTGCTGTTTCGGATTTATGGATAGCCCTGCAGTATTCATGGTGCCAGCTCCCTCCAACATTACTTCTGACATTAGCCGAGTCCATGCGACTTCTTGTTGCAGCCATTTCTGCGTACTCGCGGAGGCCCTACACGATATTAGGCAGGTGTACCAGTGTCTTTGGATCTTCAGTGGATACTAAAATGTATAATCTCTGTTAGGCTGAACGTATCTTTTAACATGTTTATTTTGTGTATGTTTGTGGGTGCCATATTTTCATTTTGTGTAAATCTTTGTGGTTACTTACTCAAATCTAATGAGTGTTATGAAGTGCTCTACACGAGGAAGAGAACGATAATTATTGTGATAGTTACAGAGACGAACAGTGCTGGTGAGAAACTTCCTGGCAGATTAAAACTGTGTGCCGGACCGGGACTCGAACTCGGGACCTTTGCCTTTCGCGGGCAAGTGTTCCACCAACTGAGCTACCCAAGCACGACTCACGCCCGGTCCTCACAGCTTTACTTCTGCCAGTACCTCGTCTCCTACTTTCCAAACTTTACAGAAGCTCTCCTGAAAACCTGGTGACGAGTGTGAGAATTACCGCAGAATCAGCTTAACAGCTCATGCACTCAAGTTGCTGACAAGAATAATATACGGAAGAATGGAAAAGAAAATTGAGGTTGTGTTACATGACGATCAACTTGGTTTAGAAAAGATAAAGGCAGCAGAGAAGCAAATGTATCACGACATATATTCAATTTCTCGTAACGTTTGTTTTAGATTGATTAACTTACACACAGTTCAAAGGCAACTAGAAGTGAACATGACACGCTATGATAAAGATGTATGCTGTATATGTCTCAATGATATACCAGTATTTTAGTATCCACTCATTATATATATTTTTTCATGACACTTAAAACCGAAAATTAACAGTAATATGTTACTTTTCTAAGTGCGTTTGAGTATCACTAATGAAGCAAAATACAAGTTTTTCATTAACAACGTTTATACGTAAACGTATGACGTTATTACGAGAGAGACTCTCCCTTTGCAGGAATTCAGAAGTAATCAAGTCTCCAGATTTTCATTCAAGAACAATCTATCAATACCAGTAAGACATAGTAAGATACTTTGACTTCATTTTATATCGACAAACTATATTCTAAAACTTGTTCGCTAGACGAAAAGTATTCTTTTGGAGGTTAGAATTTCCATTTCTATGGGATGAATGAAATTACTCAAGAACGATAAACATTGGTTTATTTCTCAGTGCAACCAAGATCTCTAAAGAGTGATTTGTTGATACTATTCTAGGATCAGAGTGTGAGTTGGGAGAATTTGCGTTGCGGTTCTCTGAACGTCCCTGCCTAATTGTACTTGTAGTCTGATGTGTCTATCAGAATTCCATTTCAGTAAAATACTATACGCAATAATGCCTAACAAACAGAATGAAATAACATATTTCATTCAGTATGTAGCTGATTGTACCCATCATTACTTCCCTGAATTTCGTTGATACTTGGGAAGAACATGTACTGCTAACAATTCCATTCATATAGCAAATCGAGGCACCAAATTCCTTACGAGCAGACGAATTCACGCTTTTGATGAAAAGAGACCAGTAACACCCAGACATATGTTAACTGTACCGGAGCTTTACAGCTCGTTACTCTGACCTGTATCAGTAAGATTAAGTGATTTGCTAAAAACAATTTGATTTTCATTATTCTTAACAATATATTCGCAGCAACGTGCTGATATCTGAAACACTGCGGAAAAAGGATTAGCCCACACGTCTAAAACTCAGTAAAACCAGTTCTATGCATCTTCCATTTCCCCAGCTCCTTGTGGATACCGCTACCTAAGTTTAGACACAGCGTAGCTCTGGTGCTACAGAAAACTGCCTGAATTACCGAGCAGGGAGTATACTGTCCTTTGATCCCACAAGAGAACCATTACGAGCTTTAATTACTTACGTTTCTGAAAACTTCGTCAAAAGAGACAGGAAGACTTGAGATCAGATAAAAGTGTGCTCATTAGTAAAGTGCTGGAAAGTCGCCTAGAAAAACATCACGTGGTTACTAGACTTGTACGCATTAAGCCATTTCGCTTCAACCGTCCGTTTAGAAAGCGGTGATGTTTCTCAGCTAATTTGGATGTTTCCGTTCCTGATCTCCAGTTGGCACACACACACACACACACACACACGAGCGCGCGAAAAGTGAGTGAGAGAGATGGTGGGGGGGGGGGGGGGTGGAGGGGGGGGACGTTAGGGAGAAAGAGAAAGACAGAGAGAGTGGTGCAGGGGGGGGGGCAGCGGGACAAACGCTAGTGCAGTCACTGATGTTAGATCATCTTTACCATCTTTCTAATTTACGCTCTACCTCTTCGTTACTGTTACGCCATTTCCACTGAAGGCCATTAACTGTTTAGGGGCTTAATGGAAACAGATTAATGTAACCATTCTGATAAACTTCATCACAACATATCGCCCGGAGCAGTATCACAGCTCATATTCAGTATACCTCATACCATCATTTCCAAGGACCATCCTACTTTTCTACAGCAGTATACTAAAGATCGTGGATCCTCCGTTCGCATACAATCTTTGCACAAATTTCATTAAGAAAAGATTTTATCTGTGGAAGTGTATCGATATTAGAAGCCACTGTTATTACTGTCAGTACTGTTAAAAACTGGTGGAGATGTGGAAGATCGCCACTTCGCTCTGGGTGTGGGAAACTGCACCTTAGGTCGGAAATATCAACAGTCATAAATGGAACAAGTATGCAAAAGTTAAGCTGCTAAATTACGGCCAAATAAAGAGTAAGGGAATCATGTCTTCCCAGATGATATCTATATATATTTATGACCGCTAGCACCCGCTTTGATCACCGGGCACGGACTGTTAAAGAAGTGGATATCAAGAAGTATAGAAATAGGGCAACGTTAGAGAAATAGGGGCATGTAAATTTAGGTCTCGTATGTAGCTTTGACTCGGAAGCGAATGATGAGAAGTCTAAAGGAGAAAGTGTTTAGTAAAGTGTAATGAGTAAAAAGTATCGCAAAATGTACAGTTGGGAAGTGTGCAATTGAGAGGCTGTTACAGTATGAGAAGAGACATTTTTGCCTGCGATGTTGTCCACAGAAGATACTTTCCCTGGGTACACGTATGAACGAGACTCTCTGCATTCCAAAGATTGTGTTTTTGTCAAGTAATCATTCCGCGTGATAGAGAGACTTGGGTGCCGAGCGCGATTCGAATCAGACTTGAGTACGGGTTTGGAAGTCTAATTTCGGAATGTTGCTGTTGTAACCTGGAATGTGTTAAAGAAGATAATATCCAGCCACGAGCGCTAACTTTGTACAAAGTTGGAGGTCGTTTTTCCGGAACATTTTCAGTTTGGCTTTCTAATTTTCGTAACATGCATTATTTGACTATTTCGTACTGTTTTTTCAGTATGTTTTTTGCAAACTGAATGTAAATTATGTTGAATGAGTTAATTTTATAAACGTTTGAAGTTTCAGCAAAGGAATTAATTCGAAAACCTTTTGTTTGGAATTCATGTTGGAGTAACAACGATCAATAGCGCAGTCTTGTTCACACTCATTTAATTTCGCTGATTCATTTACAACTGAACCGAAACAGTTTTAAAATTATTAGACATTAAGCCCCCACATCCCATTGCTATTGAACTGGTTATACAAAATTTTAGACCCATTGCCGACTTCCTCCGCAGTTCGCGAAAGTCCACTATTAACTGTGTGTTATGCGTCCGTAATACTCTTGCACTGCACATGGCAAGAGGCATTAACAAGTAATTTTATTTCAGTGCACAGCAATGAAGTGCGTCTACAAGGCATATCTGATCATCCGTTGTCTCACTGGTAAGCCAAATTCATTATTAGGGAGTTGTTTAGTGCACTTGGGAAACTGAGTGTCTATTCAGATTAGATTCAGTGAAATGATAACTGGTTTGACGTACATTCTGATGCTGTTTAGTTCAGTGCCTGTGTAAGTGCTTTTCATTGGAAATCTAAGCATTGGGATTGAGTATTACGTTTGTACAACTACGTACAATGATTAGCCAAATCGTTAGGACCACCTGCTTAATAGCTGGTTTGCCCATCTTTGGAACAAAATACGTCACAGATACGGCGTATCAGAGATCCGAATTTTTTTTTTTTGTAGGCTTGTGAAGGTATGAAGCATTAGATGACTAGGCACATGTCAGAATTCAAGTCCGTCGGAATGCTCAAGGACAGGAATGGATGCAGACAGGATGCTTATGTCAGAGCCGTATCTAGACGTATCAGAGGTCCTATATCGCTACAACTGCACACTTCCTACGTCATTACAGAGCCTCCATCAGCTTCAACAGTCCCCTGCTGGCATGCAGCGTCCATGGAATCATCAGGGTGTCTCCATACCCGTCCACGTCCATCCGCTCGATACAATTTGAGACGAGACTCGTTCGACCAGACAACATATTTCCTGTCATCAACAGTCCAATATCGGTGTTGACGGGCCCAGGAGATCGTAAAGCTTTACGTTGCACGATCATCGCCGGCCGGACGAAGTGGCCGTGCGGTTCTAGGCGCTGCAGTCTGGAACCGCAAGACCGCTACGGTCGCAGGTTCGAATCCTGCCTCGGGCATGGATGTTTGTGATGTCCTTAGGTTAGTTAGGTTTAACTGGTTCTAAGTTCTAGGGGACTAATGACCTCAGAAGTTTAGTCCCACAGTGCTCAGAGCCATTTGAACCATTTTTTTTGTACGATCATCAAGGGTACACGAGTGGGCCCTCAGCTTCTAAAGCCCATATCGATGATGCTACGTTGAATGGTTCGAACGCTGATACTTGTTGATCGCCCAGAATTGAAATCTGCAGCAAGCTGAGGAGGAATTGCACTTCTGACACGTTGAACGATTCTCCTCACTCGTTGTCGGACTCGTTCTTGCTGGGTCTTTTATCGGCCGCAGCGATGTCGGAGATTTGATGTTTTACCGGATTCCTGATATTCACGGTACACTCGTGAAATGGTCGTAAGGAAAAATCTCCATTTCATCGACAAATCTTGATAACCTGCCATGTAGCAACAGCAACAGATCTAACAACTGCACCAGTAACCTGTTGTCTTATATAGGCGTTGTCGACTGCAGCACCGTACTCTGCCTGTTTACATATCTCTGTATTTGAATATGCACGGCTATACCAGTTTCTTTGGCCCTTCAGATCACCTAGATAATGGGAACAGCTGACAACTTCAAAACATTTATTTCGTAGATTTCCGTACCCGTGTTTATATTTACTGTCATGATAGTAGTACCATCACCAGAAGCACATATTTGAATGTTATTCGTCTTTATTTTACCTATTTTCTTCTCTTTGTATCAGACTGTGCACCGGTACGTTAAAGAGGACAGCATTTTTGTACATGTCGACGGCAGCATCTTTGTCGCTGCCCCCAGTGATAGTAAGCCGACCACTGCCAGGCACTAACCTACGGTCAAGGTGGAGAAGACGATCTCTGCCCACAGTTGAATTACTTACGACAAATATTTTAACTGAAAAATAAATCAATATCGTTGTGTTAACTGGTTAATATGTAATGAGATTAAGTGTCAATATACAGACTGACCCCTTTAGTGTCAAGAACTGTTACGCTTGTGTGAGTAATGAAGTCCACAAGAGATATAAATAAACTGTGCGACTCATAATTCACGAATCCCACATCGATATTATTGACAGTATGAAAGACAAATTCACTTATTTCGGAATATTAATAAATACTGTGGATATTGGAAGGTAAATGGATATCTGCGATCTACGAAGATCTGACAATTTAGCCGCAGATTACTTACGGCGCTGCCCATTCCTGGGATAATCTTTATCACTGACAAGTTAAACTTTTTTCCAGGACGGCTGAAAGTGATTGCGCTCAATATATAGCTTGCTGACCTCCGAATCTGCTAATTCCTTATCGAAAACCTCAAAAATCTGTTTGTGGCTTACTCAAAAGATAAGAGATATACTGCCAAGACATATTAAATCAAGTGTTTGTTGGAGTGTAAAGCTGATTAACTGAAAACTGAGGTTGTGATGTGCTTGTACATCGGAGCCAGGGGCGGTCACAGAGCTCTTGGCCATACTTCAGCGACCTGCGAGAGTAAAATTGCACGAGCGATGCCGTCAGAAAGTCGAAGAGGCGAAGAGACACTGGGATGGCCGTAGGCTGTCAATCAATTTAGCTGCTTAAGAAAGGGAGCCCCCCTCGGCCATCGACTTCACAGACAAAAACAACAACACAATGCGTTATCATGATGGTAGAGTTGGGCAATAAGTTTGGTCAACAGGTTAATATTTTCAAACTGAACTTGATCACAGAGTAGACTGTTGGAGTACACATTAAAATAGTTACTTAGACCAACATATTGTTAGTCTAAAAGCTAGACTTAATTAGAAGATAGGCAATTCGTATTCACAGTTAAGCTGTCACTTTGGTCAGCAGAAGGAATATACAAAAACTGAGTTAACTAGTCTAACAAGGCACTAATAAATATTTAATATTTCTTAAAGGAAGATTACATCGACAGAAATGCAGTCAAAATTTTAGCTGCTAAGGCGAACCGCAAGTATTTTTTTAAAGTTATTAATTTGTGCCATACGGAAAACCGATAATAACAGATGTTTGTAGAGCTATTCTCTCCTGGTACGCGAATCGATGAATAATCAGACGCAGCGATGACAGGAAAACGTAGCGCCGCGTAGTTCGAAGTCCAAAGTGCACATATGCGAATTTTAAGCACTTAAATCACACTGAAAATGTGTCAAATCATAAATTTATTGATTAACTTGCAGTTCATATCATCAACTAAACTACTGAAGATGTAGTAGTTACATAAGTGACTACCAGAGGGAAGACAATCAATACACTGTATCAAGTTACATTCCAGCAATCGTGACTTCAGTATGTTGTCATGAAATATTTTCTAACAGTTTCTGTAGCACAAGTCTTACAAACACTTTTCAATAATATATATTTCAGAAGCAATGAATAAATCCTCTAATTATTTTCAATAGCTGTTGCAAAATGCGAAGTGTCTATTGGATACACACAAGCGTAATGCATTAGACACATCACAGTAAGTACCACCGTTATTTAGACAGAACCGGGCTGGAGTAAGAAATGATCGTGACATTTTTTTCTGCGTATTATGCTGCGTACAAGGCACACTTGAAAAAATTCGTAAATCTGGTGGTGCAAGATGACAATACACAAGTGACTGTAGTTTAACTAGTCTGCTGATAAACCAGAAATGACAGAAATTATAATGTCCAACACTTCTTTTGAAAAATTTTTTACAGTGAGGAAAAATGTCTTTATTGAGAGGATAAACCTTTTCGTTGTCCTAAAAACAGATGTCACGTTACTCCCATCCCAAGAGTCCTACAGAAGCAACAGATTACTGGTTACCACTGGTAACAACACTTTTTGGATTCAATACTGAAGATTATTCTGTTCCATTTTCCGCATTTTGCTCCATCGATTACAAGATTTTTGCAAACAAACTGTCCTTTTTTTAAGTTTTGCTCTTAATTTGCCTTGAGATTCCTGAAGACAGATACAAAGCTGCGGGAAAAGGAATCAACCGGTACACACCGTTGGTCATGTTGTCTACGACTGTGTGTTATGGCATTCATCGAGTGCACAAGCGACTTTGTCTTCCTTGCACTCGAAATGATAAAGTGTGGTTTATGTGCAGTTCTTGCACAAAACCTGCGAAATCTGACACATTGGCTTTATATACAGCATTTTAGAGTATAAACAGTACCTTCGTCTTTATATCGGGTACGAATTTCTCTATAGTATTACCATTAATCTCATCTCTTTACACATTTGCTTGAAGTAAACAGCGTAATTTTGTCCCGTGTCCCTTCCTTGTCCATATAATCTCCTGAATCTATTTACGTAGGTCAAGTAAACCCGGAAATCAGTAACGTTAATCTCATTTGCAATTCGGTGGGTTCAGTCTTGGGGATCTCCTGTAGCGGTCCATTGGCAGTTCAAAATATTTTGAATAGTTTTTCTCCGAGAATTTTGTGAGTTTCATTTTGTAATGTATTTCACACTTCGTGGAAATTTTTGTTCCATGTGTAGCATTCCTTGTCAGATTTTATGAAACGAAACCGGCTTTTCACATTGCTTAACTATATGCGTTTTCTCCCTCCTTCATTTAACATAAGATTTACAGACCTCTCTCTTTGAAAACTGTTACCGTACACGTTTTCTTTAGCCTAGGATAGTACTGTGTTTTCTTGGTTCGTTAGCTGATTCGCGTGAAGGGACCAAACAGCGAGGTCATCTGTCCCATCGGATTAGAGAAGGATGGGTATGGAGGTCGGCCGTGCCCTTTCTGAGGAACCATCCCGGCATTTGCCCGAAGCACTTTAGGGAAATCACAGTAAACCTAAATGGAGATGGCCAGACGCGGGTTTGAACACTGCGTCACCTCCCACGTGTTTTTGTTCATGACTTTAATTTGCACAAGAACCATCACTCGAACTGCTGTTCACGGAATCGTCAATTATTTGCTGTTTCTTGTAACGGTTCCATAATTACTACCGAAGTGAAATCGTTCGAATGAGCGTCCAGGAAATTAACTAGTAAATAAAACATATCTAGGAATTCAGGAGAAGCAGACTAGTTTGATTGTATATCACGTTCTTCACATTTCATCTTTCCATTGTTGAAAACATTAATTGGATTTCACATCCCAGTGAAATTTAGAAACCCGTGGAAAAACGAAGTAACTATTCCAGAATTCGAACCAAGAACAGCTGCCATAATGAGCAGCTTAGAAATAGATATCCTCAGAGTAGTGAAGTACTCGAATTACTTAATAAAAGCAAGTCTTCTGGTCCAGATTGTATAATCCTTTAGAGAGTATGAAGAGGCAATAGCTCCCTACTTAACAATTACATACAACCTCTCGCTCGACGAAACATCCGTACCCGAAAACTGGACAGCGGCGTAAGTCACACGAATATTCAAGAAAGTTAGGAGTAATTCACTAAATTACAGGTCCGTATCATTAACGTCGATATGCAGCAGGATTCTGGCACATCTGTTGACTTCGAACATTATGGATTCCCTCGAAGGAGAACCGTCTACTGGATATAGTCAACGCAGAGTTAGAAAACATCATTTTTGTGAAACTCAACTACCTCTTTGCTCACACGAAGTGTTGAGTGCCATCTACAGGGCATTTCAAATTGATTCCGTATTTCTAAATTTCCAGAGGGCATTGTAATCAAAAGGCATGGTAATGTAATATCGTCTCCGTTATGATATTGGATTCGTTGTTTCCTGTCAGTGAGGTAACAGTTCAGAGTAATCGACAGAAGCGATATCTGGCATTCCTCAACGTAATGCTATAGGCCCTCTGCTGTTCCTTATCTATATAAACGATTTAGGAGAAAATCTGAGGAACTGTCTTAGGTTAGTTTGAAGATGGTGCTGTTGTTTATCGTCTAGTAAGGTCATCGGAAAATAAAATAAAAATTTAAAAACGGTTTAGATAAGATATATGTATGAGGCGGAAATTGGCGATTGCTCCCAAATAATGAAAAAAGTGAGGTCATTCACATGAGTGCTAAAAGGAATCCGTTAAACTTCCGTTACACTACAAATGAATCAGATTTGAAGGCCGTAGATTCAACTAAATACCTACGAATTATAATTACGAACAACTTAAATTTCGACAATGTTGTGCGTCGGGCGAACCAAAGATTTCATTTTACTGGAAGAATACTTAGAAGGTGCAACAGATCTACTAAAAAGACAGTCTATACTACTCTTACCCGTTCTCTTTTGGTATACTGATGCTCGGTGTGGGATCCGTAACAGATAGTATCAAGGGAGTACATCGAGGAAGTTCAAAGAAGGGCTCGCTTTGTATCATTGAGAAATGGGGTACATAGTGTCTCGAAATGATACAGAATCCGGGACGAACGTCTTTAAAACAAAGTTGTTTCTCGTTGCGGCGCGATCTTCTCACGAAATTTCAATCAGTAGCTTTGCGAAAATATTTTGTTGACGCCAACCTACGCAGGGAGAAACAATAATTATAACAAAATAAAGAAAATCATACCTTGCACGGAAAGATACAGATGTTCGTTTTGTTAGCACGCTGTTCGATAGTGGAATAATAGAGGTTTGTTACGAAGGAGATTTCAAGAACGCTCTACTAGAGTAGTCAGGCAGATGCAGATGTAGATGTAGAAGACAAATGTTATTATATAGTACATACGAAGAAAACAAAAGTAAATTAACTCAATTTTATCTCCATCGTTAAAACTTAGCGATAGCACAAAGGCAACAGCTAATTATTGAGTTGCAAATTCAGGTGAATAGTAACTGCAAGGAATTATGTCAGAAAAACTATCAACGGAAACTGAAATTCACTTTACAATTACGTACACGCTGTGCCGTGTTATTCTTTACCCTTTTCCGGCCAACCAAGGCAATGTACCCGCCTGGTTGTGCATGCGCAGTCTGCTCTCTACGGCAGCCAACTGGCGAGCTACGAATTTGGCAATTTTGAACACTTTTTCTCGTTAGATAATTGACGTAAGTCTTAGCAGTTAAAATTTTACCAGTGTGTTCCTTTCAGTGTATTCTTCCTGTATAAAACATTTGAGGATAGGTTTCGACATGTTGGATTGGACAGTTCCCTTGTAAGCACTCAGTTGGTAAACACGCATTCTGGATTAGAACAGCATATTCGTGAGTCTAGGGAAGAAAAAAAAAACCGAATATACAAAAGTTAAGTGAAAAGATAGGGAACATGAGAATCGTAGTCAAGAAGAAACAATTAAAAATAATGTTATTACTTGGCAAGAGACATTCAAATTGACCTTGTTCGGAAGGAAAGAACGCTTGAAAGAGGTATCTACCAATATATCGAGAAATCAGAATTCCACAATCAGCAACTATTCTTAGTTGCCTGGAGGAAAAATACTGTGAATCAGAAAAAATTAAATACCAGGTACATACGAACTGCATGTCTAAAAGGTGCTGCAAGAAAAAAACAACAAAGAGTGCTCATATTGTGGGGGCAGATGAAGGGATGGTAAAAGGAGCACTGTTTGGTCGGTTGGAATGTATCGAGAACCACTTCCAGGAGGTGTTAAAACAGGTCTGAGTTTCATACATCAATACGTCCGTTTGCAGTAGATGGTAGTGTTAACATAGGGCGACGGGAGGCGAAACAGTGTTAGATTTTTTCAGATGATACGGTAAGGCCACAAAACCATGAAATAAGCAAAACTGTTTCGCAGTGACCCCACGAAGTTTGTAAGATCAAATCACAGCCACTGAGTGAGTGGTGGCAAGAATTTCTACACCTTCATCTATACTCCGCAAACCACCGTGAGATGCATAGTGTGTCCCATTGTACCAGTTTTAGGCTTTCTTCCCGTATCACTCACCTATGGAGTGCTGGAAAAAATATTGAATACCTCTGTGCGTGCAGTACTAATTCTGATCTTAACCTCAAGATCCCTATGTGAGCGATTCGTAGGGGATTGTAGTATCTTCCTAGAGTCGTCATTTAAAGCCGCTTTTAGAAACTTTGTTAATATAGTTTCTCGGAGTACTTTACGGGATCTTCAAGAGTTTTTCAGTTCACTTCCTTCAGTATCTTTGTGATACTCTCGCACGGATGAAACAAACCGTTAACCATTCGTGATGCCCTTCTCTGTATACGTTCAATATATTCTATTAGTCCTGTCTGATAAGAGTCACATACACTTCAACAACATTCTAAAATGGGTCGCACGCGTGATTCGTAAGCAATCTTCTTTCTAGACTGACTGCACTTTCCCAGTGTTCTACCAATAAACCGAAGTCTACCAGCTGCTTTACCCACGACTTAGCCTATGTGTGATCATTCTGCTTTATATCCCTACAAAGTGTTACATTCCGGTACTTGTATGACTTGGCCGACTCCAGTTGCGACTAATTTATGTTATAGTGTACTACATTTTTTTTCATTTTGTTAAGTGCACAATTTCACATTTCTGAAAATTTTAACGAACTTGCTAATCTTTGCACCACTTTGAAATCTTATCAAAATATGTCGGAACTTTTATGCAGCTTTCTCAGACAGTACCTCATTATAAGATGTTACTATTAATATTGTCTGCAAGATCACTAATGCACAACATAAGCAGCAAGGATACCAACACACTTCTCTGGGGTGCACTAGAAGTTACTTCTACATCTGTCGATGACTTTCTATCTGACATAACATGCTGCGTTCTCCCCACCAAAATGTCCTCAATCCAGTCAGATATATCTCTTTGTACACTACGTGATCGCAATTTTGACAATAAGCGTAGGTGTGGTATGGAGTCTAAAGCTTTTCGGAAATCAAGACTTACTGCGTCTACCTGATTTCCTTGATTCAAAGCTTTCAGTATCTGAAAAAAGTGGAAGCTGGGTTTCACGTGATCGATATTTTCTGAATCCATGCTAATTGGCATTCAGGAGGTCATTCTGTTCAAGAAACTTCATAATGTATGAGGTCAGAATGTTCCAAGTTTCTATAGCTTAATTCGGCTATTGGTACTCACGTGGCTATCCCTAGTTTCGAGCCTGAAGGAGAAATAAACATTTGAGGGATCTCTACCCTCTAAATGGGACTATTAGAAATTAATTAATTTAGTGATAGGACATTTGAAGGCCGAAGCGGAAAAATGGGCAGTCCTTCACAAATCATAAGCTTACACTAGAGTTAGCCCTCCCTGTGCCTATAGCAAGAGACGCTGGGGGTAGTATTTAAACAGAAGAAAATGCGTAGATGAACCATACAGTGAAAGCCACTGAATCAGGGTACTAATGAGTCGTACGCCTGTATACGTGAAGGTTAAGAAAAGTCCAAAGCAAATCGTCAGGAATAGTTGGATATTTTGAACAAGATCAGGAAGCCGAAAGATTTAGGAATCATAAAGATGATTTTAATAAGGAAGATAATGCAGTTAAAAAGGTGTAAAGATAGGGGTGGCAGATATTGTCAAGTGAAGAGGAAGAATTCGGAGGTTTGCGATGAGAAAACCTGGTGGGTACGATGCAGTTCATTTAATGGAATTCCTGTGTATTTTTGTAAGGATTTTACCGACTGATTTCGTAGATTCAGTCACACGAATTTTGTAAGTCGTTTACTAATTGTTAAAGGTAAATCTTCCCATATAATAATACTAATAATAATAATAGTAGTAAGAGGAGTGATTATTATTTTAAACTTTAGAAATAATAATAAATCAATAAGAATAATTATGATATGATTTCATGGTAAGTTTCTACACCAGAGGAAATTTGGACTAAGCCATAGATTTAAGCACAGTCAGCCAAACTGAGGACAATAATCACAGAGTAATATCGGTATAGGTGGGAGAAATATTTAAGAATAAGTACTAATTCTGACTGCAGCAGAGTAACATTCTTTGATAGAAAGGCAGAAAGCAATGCCTGAGGGACACTTGTCTTTTTTAATGGGTATCAGAAATCCGAATACGGTCAAGAAAGATTAAATGAAATATATAGTTGGGTGCAAGGCTGATTAATTGAAAACTGAACTCCTGCTGTACTTTCTACATTTTAACTTTTGAATAAACATTGTTCTCCAGTTCTCTGTCGTGCGTTTCTTTGCCCATATCTCACTTATTAGTGCTTGCATTTTCTATGCTAAGGGTTGATCATTAAATTTCAAGCTCATGACTTATTACACAAACATGGTGGTTATAAACATTTTTTAAACTTTATGGTTGTGAAGGCTTGTTTACTCTGACAGAAACAACTGGGATAGATCATTAAACCAGATAAATATTAAACTTAAGTTCCTAAACATTTCCCTGCATGGCACAATCGCGCAATGTCGAAGAGGACCTATTCATGATTTAATGAAATGTTAAGGCAACCGAAGAATTCAATTATAAAAAGATTACCATCTTAATAATAACATTTAAATTGATGAAAACGAAGTAATTTATCCCTCCAGTTCGCTGCTGGAACAAATTACTCACTCGTTTCCTCGAAGCAGGAATGTTTTCTGCAGGGAGCAGGGGAAAGAACTTCGCGTCGCAATATTTAAAACGCACTCCTCTGAAATTCAACCCATAAATGATTAATTCATGATGTGTAAATATCTTCTTTCTGAGTCATGGTCTGCTGAATCTGGGCCGCGACCGCCACGCTATTCTATTCCTTACCTCTTATGTTCCCGAAGCTCTCAGTGCACTTTATTGTTTCCAGCTAACGCTCACATTTTTGCTTCACATGAAAGAAGAGCCAGAAGTCAGAAGGGATACTTTTTAGTTGTGAAGAAGTTTGTTTCAACTTCTTGAAAGGTGAATTTGCAGTAGAGAAGAACAGCTATGTCCGTTTCTTCAAGTTTTGAAATGTATGCTACGTAATCCACGTACAGGATAATTCTGTAGAGATTTCACGAATTTCATTATCCTTGTATGGGTAGAAGTGTGAAGCTCAAATTTTGTTTTTCAATCGAGTTTCGTGAAAGCTAAGCACTTGCAAATAAAAAAAACAAAAAAAGGTCTATTTTCGTGCTGTGTGTCATTATCTTTCGTGTAAGCACGTTACATTACAAATAACATGGACTCAGTGTCGCACAAGCTTCAACGACCTGTGATAAATGGCGACAGATTTTCTGATGTGGGGAGATGCAGTTTCATTAAAGATTGCATGAGTTTATACCGGCAAGTTATGCAGCAGGGAAGAAGTGTTGTCACACGGGATACAAATGTACAGGGTCAAATTCATCAACTCTTCACGCTCCACTGATTTTAGAGTATATATGTTATTTGTCTTATCAATTTAATGTCTTACAATTTGAATTGTAAGAAATTTCCAGGGGCAGATGTGGATTCTGACCACAATCTATTGATTATGAACTGTAGATTAAAACTGAAGAAACTGCAAAAACATGGGAATTTAAGGAGATGGGACCTGGAATAACTGAAGGAACCAGAGTTTGTAGATTCAGAGAGAACATTAGGGAACGATTGACAAGAACAGGGGAAAGAAATACAGTAGAAGAAGAATGGGTAGATTTGAGAGAAAAATAGTGAAGGCAGCAGACGTTCAAGTAAGTAAAAAGACAAGGGCTGGTAGAAATCCTTGGGTAACAGAAGTTATACTGAATTTAATCGATGAAAGAAGAAAATATAAAAATGCAGTAAATGAAGCAGACAAAAAGGAATACAAAGGTCTTAAAAATGAGATCGACAGGAAGCGCAAAATGGCTAAGCAGGGATGGCTAGAGGACAAATTGTAAGGATGTAGAGGCATATACGTATCACTAACAGTAAGATAGATACTGCGTACACTTGTGTGAATTATTTTTGAATGCATTGTGGGAATGAACAGTGATCAGTGTTGTTAGAAATATTTACTATCAAAAACAGTCTTCATCACAATTTATTTATTCCGGTGACCGGTTTCGACCAGTACTGTGGTTATCTTCAGACAAATGAGTAAGATCGCTAGTGATTTACCACCAGAAGGATGTTTTTACTTATTGGACTGAAGATGACCATATTAATGATCGAAACCGGTCACCGGAATAAATAAATTGTGATTGAGACTGTTTTTGACAGTAAATACTTGTATGACTATCAAGAACACAGATGGAAAACCAGTTCTAAGCAAAGAAGGGAAAGCAGGAAGGTGGAAGGAGTATATAGAAGTTCTATACAAGGGCGATGTCCTTGAGGGCAATATTACGGAAATGGAAGAGCACGTAGGTGAAGATGACATGGGAGATATGATACTGCGTGAAGAATTTGACAGAGCAGTGAATAATCTAAGTCGAAACAAGGCCCCGGGAGTAGACAACATTCCACTAGAACTACTGACAGCCTAGGAGAGCCAGCCCTGACAAAACTCTACCGTCAGGTAAGCAAGATGTTTGAGACAGACGAAATACCCTACGACTTCAAGAAGATAATAATTCCATTCCCAAAGAAAGCAGGTGCTGATAGATGTGAAAATTACCGAACTATCTGTTAAATAACTGACGGCTGCAAAATACTGACACGAATTCTTTACAGCCGAATGGAGAAAATGGTAGAAGCTGACCTTGGGGAACATCAGTTTGGATTCCGCAGAAATGTTGGAACATGTGAGGCAACACTGACCCTACAACTTATCTTAGAAGAAAGACTAAG
Organism: Schistocerca nitens; assembly: GCF_023898315.1. Classification (NCBI taxonomy): domain Eukaryota; kingdom Metazoa; phylum Arthropoda; class Insecta; order Orthoptera; family Acrididae; genus Schistocerca; species Schistocerca nitens. The sequence continues at coordinate 467,419,169 of NC_064617.1, read as the reverse complement.
GAAAGCCAAACCTACGTTTCTAGCATTCGTAGACTCAGAGAAAGCTTTTGACAATGTTGACTGGAATACTCTCTTTCAAATTCTGACGGTGGCAGTGGTCAAATACATAGAGCGAAAGGCTATTTACAATTTGTACAGAAACCAGATGGCATATACAAGAGTCGAGAGGAATGAAAGGGAAGCAGTTGTTGGGAAGGGAGTGTGACAGGGTTGTAACCTATCTCCGATGTTATTCAATCTTTACATTGAGCAAGCAGTAAAGGAAACAAAAGAAAAAATTGGAGTAGGAATTAAAATCCATGGAGAAGAAATCAAAATTTTGGAGTTTGCCAATGACATTGTAATTCTGTCAGAGACAGCAAAGGACCTGGGAGAGAAGTTGAACGGAATGGACAGTGTATTGAAATGAGGATATAAGATGAACATCAACAAAAGCGAAACGAGGATAATGGAATGTATAACTAAATTAGGTGATGCTGAAGGAATTAGATTAGGAAATGAGACACTTAAAGTAGTAGATGAGTTTTGCTATTTGGGGAGCAAAATAACTGATGTTGGTCGAAGTAGGGAGGATATATAATGTAGACCGGCAATGGCAAGAAAAGCGTTTCTGAAGAAAAGAAATTTGTTAACATCGAGTATAGATTCAAGTGTCAGGAAGTAGTCTCTCAAAGTATTTGTGTGGAATGTAGCCATGTATGGATGTGAAACGTGGACGATAAATAGTTTAGAGAGGAAGAGAATAGAACCTTTCGAAATGTGGTGTCACAGAAGAATGTTGAAGATTAGAGGAGTAGGTCATGTAACTAATGAGGGGGTACTGAATAGAAATGGCGAGAAGAGGAATTTGTGGCACAACTTGTCCAGAACAAAAGGATCGGTTGGTAGGACATGTTCTGAGGCATCAAGGGATCACCAATTTAGTATTGGAGGGCTGTGTGGAGGGTAAAAATCGTAGAGGGAGACCAAGAGATGAATAGAACAAGCATATTCAGGAGGATGTAAGGTGCAGTAGTTACTTGGAAATGAAGAAGCCTGCACAGGCTAGAGTAGCATAGCGAGTTGCAAGACCACAACAACAACAACATGCTATTTGTATCGTCACTTAAATCTTGTACATCGAATTCCGTAGGCATAGACCGTACTGATGACGGAACTTTTAAATCAATGTGTATGAAAAATGTTATTACCTGCCCACAATTAGACATTTATTTACTCGCCATTAGCACTGAGATCTGTACGATATTTACTTTCGTAGAGGTATGTCCCAACCTTGATATTCCTCATCCACTGGCTCATTTCATGTTTAGAATTCAATTATTCGCTTGTATTTACTTACATTTTTAACAAGCTTTACCTTCCTCTACTGAGCAGAATTTTACTATTGAGAGAATTTCTTACATTTTTTATCATCATACCCTCTATTCTCGCACTTCCAGAAAACCACTAAATGATCCATTTCAGTAGGTTACCGTATGTTTTCAGTTTTATTTGTTAATGTAATCCGTCATAAGTACGTACTCTGAAAGCATGCTATAGCGTTACTTCGCCAACAAGTCCTACCTGCGTCTCAGAATGCTTTGAAAAATCGGGAAGTCCTTAGGATCATAAACTTTACAGCCGCACCAGGCCCAAGCTTTCAGTCCCGCCATCATCTTGGTGTAGTAATGGTCCCCCCCCTCCCCCCCTCTCTCTCTCTCTCTCTCTCTTCCCCTGCTTAACGACGGTCCATTAAAGATTCATATCGTCCTATTGCATAACGTGGTATCCCGTCTATATATATTTTGAACCTACCAAGGTACAGAGAAAAGCGAGCATGTCCAATAATTGAATAAATTTAGACTAAGGAGATGAATTACCAGTGATAGGAAAATGGAGAATGCTTAATAGATATAACACCTTCTAAACATTACATTTCCACATGTTCTCATTGCATTATACGCTGAATGATTTCGAATAAGTTAACATACACGAAATACGAAATACTTCGTACTTAGAGACAGGTTCGCATTTACACGCAGTCCACAGAAGAATCAATCTAGAGATTTGGAAATTAAAAATTTAAAAGAAAAATTATCTTTCTGTTATAACAGGTTAGTGCAGGTTCTCTAATAATCGTAATAGACATATATGTGATTAATTTAATTATACTCACTCGAATGAGTTACTCAGTGGAAATGTGATATGAATAAAGTCCACCCCTAGAAACAGCACTCCTTCACGTCAAATTTAGACTGGCACTGAGTCAAACGCATTACACTTCAGTTATGAAATAGCTGACTGATTCGTGAATTTATAATAACATTACGTGACCACCGCAGGTGTTTGAGAGCGAGACATTAAAAAGTAAAACAAACGATTATTAATTAAAGAGGGTCCGTCTTCTGGCAAGAACAGTTTGTTTTGCCTAGTCCCTAATCATGTTAAAAGTCGACCACCATTTCTTGACTATCCAAACAAAAAAAAAAAAAAAAAAAAAAAAAAACTGACTGAATGTACGAGGCTTATTCGAAAAGTAAGGAACGATCGGTCGCGAAATGGAAACCACAGTGAAAGTCCGATGAAGTTTCGCACAACTGTGTTGGGCAGTGTCTCTAGTACGCCCGTCGATCGCGTTACGTCGTTCTTTTTAGTTCTGAGCACACAAGGTGCACATAAAGATACCTAGAACAATAGTGTCTCCCGCCAAGTACGCGGGCCTGGTGAGAAATTTCGCCTGAAGCTCTGCAACCAACCTTACGTAACTGTCCTGCGTTTTCTTCTTCAAGACAATTCTCATCCGCATTCTTCAGGGGCAATGAAGACGCTCCTGCATCGTTTTCAATTTGAAATGTTTGATTACCCACAATACAGCCAGTAACTCTCTCCCTCTGAGTTTGATCTCTGCTCACGTAAACCGCTGGCTATGAAGACAACATTTTGGCAAAGACAACGTAGAGAATTGGCGGAAAGCACTGGCGGCTGCCTTCTGTGACTTTGTAACCTCTCCGAAGTAATTTTAATTAAATGAAAATTTGAAATGGAGCCAAGTGTAACCTCCCAACAAAGATAATGTTTAATAATAATGCAAAATGGAGCCAAGCTTAAACTCCCCACAAAATTGATAAATGAAAATTAACCAAAAACACACAATAATATCAATTAATTAATGAACCATGAACGAAATGTAACCTCCCAAAAGAAATAATAATATATGGTAAATTTTATAAGGACAGCAGCGCTGACCTTCGGCCCTGTATTCTGAATAACAAAAGCAAAATTTCTTACCTCAATAAACTGCAACTATATCTGCTCTTATTTATCGACACAGCTTCGTGCAATGCTGGCGTATATATATATATATATATATATATATATATATATATATATATATATATATATATAATTCTTGGAAGGAATGCATTGGAAATATTCTTTAAATTGAAATGAATGCTTTTTCTTCAAAAGAGTGGAAAAATTCTTTAAATTGAAATGAATACATTTCTTTAAAAGAGTTACTTTATAAAAAAATTATTATTGGGACATTTTTCTGGACAAATTAAATTACAATTAACATACAGTATTAAATATGCGCAAGGCTGCTTCTTTACCTTCTACAACAATACTCATCCTCCAGAGTCCTGACCATAGTCGCGACCAGAGCACACAGCCGACGCATGCCGACTCCCTACTACCGTATCCGACTGACTACTCCTGTCGACTCGCTACTAAAGCTGACCGACTACTACTGCAGACGACTGACTACTCTCGACTCGCGCAGACTAGCGCAGACTGACTTCTACTGTCGACTCGCGCAGACTAGCGCAGACTCGCGACAAGCAACAACTAACGATAAACTACTCTCTCGTCAGAGATTTTGACATGCTTCGCCCATCGCCGGCGAAGCATACACCTTACATAACCCTCCACTGGGGGGGCAAAAATTTGGCAGTGATGGTGAGTCAATTGGACTTGCCCTGAGCAACAAATTTTTCATAATTAATTAACTTTACAATCACAGAATATTTACAGATATACAAGTGCAGAACATGAAATAAAATATAGTGCACACGCACTGAGTACAGACATATCAAGCAATGGCAAAATGTATACACAATGAGTACAAAACATATTAACAAATGGCAAAACTGCACACGCACTGTAGTAGTGAACATATCAGGAAATCACAAATGTATAGGCAACGAGTACAAATCATATTGAGAAATGACAAAAATGCACACGCACTGTAGTTCAGAACATATCAGCAAATCACAAAATGTATAAGCAATAAATATAAATCATGTTAACAAAATGACGAAAGTGCGCGAACTGTAGTACAAAACATATCTGGGAATCACAAAATGTATACGTAATGAGTACAGATGGCATAATGTGCACACGCACTGTAAAACTCTCTAACATTTTTACATCAAATAAACATAATGAGTACAAATCATATTGACAAATGACAAAAGTGCACACGCACTGAAGTTCAGAACATATCTGGGAATCACAACATGTATACACAATGAGTACAAAACATATTAACAAATGGCAAAAGTGCACACGCACTGTAGTTCAGAACATATCAGCAAATCACAAAATGAGTACAAATCATATTAATAAATGACAAAAGTGCACACGCACTGAAGTTCAGAACATATCCGGAAATCACAAAATGAGTACAAATCATATTAACAAATGGCATAGAGTGCACACGCACTGTAAAACTCTCTAGTATTTTTCTACAACAAATGAACATCTCATGGAGTGAAATAAAGTGCACATGCACGATAGAAGTCTTTAGTATTTTTAGGACAACTGACCTTGTTAATAAATGAAATGAAGTGCACACGCACTGTATATGTCTTTTTCATTTTACAAGAATTAGGAAAGGAATGGGAAGGATTGCGTCGTGGTTGTAGCACTTTAGGTTGCACGCAGCTGCACTGAAAGTCCATATCTTTCTACAGAAGCACAACACCAAGTGAGACAATCTGAAGCTCTTTTCCTTGAAGTATTAATCAGTGTAGCCAAGACACTGAAATGTCGTAATAATATTCCATGCTATCATTTTGGTAGTACACTAGGTACACCAAACAGTGGGACCATAATAACATCTCCATCGCTCAAGGTGGTGGACAGCATGTCGTGTCAACACCATGTTCTTGTAAAGTATACCAACGTAGAATTAGTCAAAAAACTAAATATAGTGCTCCATGATCATGAGGATAGAGAGGACAAATGGATATTTCAGTAATTTCTTGTAATTAGGTCAGAAGGTGAAGGACATTAAGTCACATAGTAGTCTTCATTGAGAATGACATTAGTCTAACAACTGATTTGAGTAATTGGTGGCACTCATCGCCCAGTTACTGAACATTTCTGTACCATGTATATAGTATTACAGAATAATGTTCATAAAATTAGCTGAATATAGTAATTATTGGCACTCATTGCCCAGTTACAAACCATCAGAAGTCATCATTCAAAATAGAAGTTAATGAATGGCATAGTATTAACATAATTCACATAATTATAGTAATCATTGGCATCATGGGTAATCTTATTACAATAAACAGTGGCATTCATTGACCAGCTACAAAGCATCATTTTTCTTTGTATTATTAAGAAGTCACTATTGAAAATGAGTTACTTATTGGCATAGCATTTATACATAATTAATAATCATGGGCATCGTAAGTAATCTTATTACAATAAACAGTGGCATTCATTGTCCAGTTACAAAGCATTTTTTTTGTATTATTCAGAAGTCATTATTGAAAATGAGTTAATTATTGGCATAGCATTTATACATAATTAATCTAATTATAGTAATCATTGGCATCATAGCTAATCTTATTACAATAAACAGTGGCATTCATTGGCCAGTTACAAAGCATTTTTTTTTGTATTATTCAGAGGTCATTACTGAAGTGACATACTATTCAGAGCTGATCAGTATTATTCAGAACTCTCTTAAACTAGTAGCATTATTTGGGACTGGTAATTACTTTGTTTGCTTTTGAGTTATTGCTGCAAATGAAGAAGTGTAACGTCATTCGTCATGAGTGAGCTGTAGCAAGGTTATGAAACAAGTAGAGTATATGTGATCACATTTATAAACGACATAGGTTTAATAAACAACTATTTATACCACATTAATTTCATGAATAATTTCTCCTGAAAAATATACAAAATGGACTATGAAACTGAAAGAAGAAACGCATATTATGCTGAAAAGTAGTTAACTTCGAATTAACAGGTAGTGAAATGTGTATAAAATATATATGTTCTCTAGCTGTCCTTTCCAAAACCTTCAGTCATCATACCATACGATATAAAACATACTGTCAAAACGAACTGCAACAAATACTTAAATAACTACATAGCATCTCTTAACTAACAGTAAATATATTAACTTCATCATTATTTTCATCTGCAAAGAAAAACTTCATTATCCATATCACCATAACTCCATTATTATCATCACCTGTAAAGAAAAACTTCATTATCCATAGTAGCATACTCTTCATCATTATTCATCACCATTCATTATCAGCTGCAAAAAAGTCACTTCAATATTCATTATACAACTATTCTTTATTTCTATCACACTTCATCACTAAAACTAAGATGTGTAGTTCTGTCTGACAGTCTGCATCAATCGCATAGTATTCTGAAAGAAAAAATTAGTTAAGACTGCTATTCTACGATGTGTATAGTACTTCATATCAACCGATCAGCGATTGAACTTAACTAAACGCTACCTAGTAACTTACTCTTACATGGCATCCAAGATCAGTGACCTTAAGAGCAGGGAAGGCCTGCTGGTAGGTACATTGCGGAAAAGTGTAAAGGTCTCATTTCATAAAGGACACTTATTCACAAAGTGCAGAGTACTCCTCAAATTCATTAATCATATAACACGTAAAAAATCTTAAAACTATTTCCGTACGATCAAACGTATTAATCTTCATTATACAGCGGGTAGTAGGCTGGATAATTCATGCAACATGGACGCAGATATGGTCACATGCAAAGAGCCAAACGTTCTTGGAATCATCGAAGATGATATTCACTATTTTCTAGACAAAGTTGACCCGTCACAGCTAATTTGTGCTTGATAGTGAAAGGAATCACTACACTCAATCGGAAATAGGACGTATGAAGTGAAATTAAACAGCAGAATCAGCACTTGCGAGAGCCCCATAAAGCTTCTAACAAATGACTTTACAGTTACAGAGAGTTCCTAACCCGAAACATCTGAGCTAATTCCAGTCCAAAATCGCTGTATAAGCGCGCACGGAAGTGGCACATCATACTCATAAAAGATCATCTGAGCGATTGTTCTAATAGTTGTTAACTCTGTACAAAATCGTATCTGCATCGCCTCCGTGTACGTACGCCAGAAAACTTGGAGGGTGCCAACGGATCAATCAAAACGGAGAATTTTTCATCGCAGTCGGACGCCCCCTATAATCATATGACAGATGACGTGACGCCTGTTTACCCATACTCAGAATTTTACACCTTTTCCGTGCCTAAAATTTGAACAAATGCATCCGTCGCGTAGGTCTGAAGTAACCAATCGCAAGGGCGACCGTAACGAAAACACTGACAGATAACGCTCCTGAGTGGCGTCTCAAGCCACATTTGAGGTTTAAACGCATCTGCCGTTCTCAAGCCTCTGGTACGAAGCTGAAGTAAGCAAGTCCACCTTAACTCACTAAGTAGCATGAGTTTGCAATTACACCCACACTCATCCAATCCAGGCATCATCCATACTTAGCACAGTTGGTAACAGGTACAAGGTGTGCTGATTGGTAACAGGTACAAGGTGTGATGAATATCAAATGTAATGAAAATGAAAATTAAACAAACTAAATTTCGGTTCCCACTGTGATCTTCCTCCCTGGAATGAAAAATTATGAGAAGGCACAGGCAGACAATAGACACTCCGCGGAACATGCTAAAACCACTAGAATAACCCTCTTTAAAACATTATTATTTTCTACAAGCGCAGGAACAGAGCTTAAAATTCCTTTATGAAATTACCAAATATGCTTAAAAAGGGATACGTAATATTTTAAGAAACTGTGTACTTTATTTTCGTAATAACTTCATAACGGAAAAAATGATCGTATGGTATTCATTCATGGCTTTTAATACCCCGCCTGGGTATTTCGGCCGCCGAGTTGCACGTCTTTTCAGTTGACTCCACATTGGGCGATATGCGCGTCCTTCATTATGAAATGATGATGAGGACAACACAACACCCACTCCCTGAGGCAACAAACACTTGTTTCCCTTCATTTTGTTCGTTATTGTTCGGTGCATTTGGTCGGGGCGGACTTCACAAGACACTCGTTCAAGTTCATCGTTGGTCCCGTCACACGGGGTTTATTATTATTATTATTATTATTATTATTATTATTACAGAGGGCAGCCAGCCTTCTGACAGAACGCGCTGAGCTACTGTGCCGGATAACGCAGCAGCTTAGGGGCGGATGATAACGTTCTAAAAACATTTTAAAATGGTCCCAAAATTAGTCTTCAGTATCTGTATTCCACATTATGGCAGATGCGATATTTGAGCAGAAGTTATGACTATCGTCAGTAGTAAGACGGTTACTTGAATGGAATGCATTGGAATGTATTACAGTATACAATAAATTTAATTTTGGTTATTACATTTCCCTTGTTGTTTTGTTCAAAAATGGTTCAAATGGCTCTGAGCACTATGGGACTTAACTTGTCATCAGTCCCTAGAACTTAGAACTACTTAAACCTAACTAACCTAAGGACATCACACACATCCATGCCCGAGGCAGGATTCGAACCTGCGGCCGTAGCGGTCGCGCTGTTCCAGACTATAGCGCCTAAAACCGCTCTGCCACCCCGGCCGGCTGTTGTTTTGTATTTACCCAAGAAACATGTTGGTTTATAATTTAAATGTCTTTTGTAAAACTGATTTACTCAATATTGTGTAGACATGAAGCTCATTTTTGTTATTGTTGAAATAATATAGTACATAGCAATGTAAATAGGTCGAGTTAAATATTTTAATAATTTCAATTACTCTCAAATTTTTAATGTCAGCAATTCATGACATCGAAAGTTTTCCACGACTAAATAATAAACATACAGTGCAGCATCACTGCATCATGATGAGGAAATTTCTCGAAATGCTCCTTTCGCGTGTCAGTACTCACAAAGTTTCTCGTAGTTGCGGTCACAGGTTCATACGAGGGAGCTATAGATCTTAAATACAGCAATGCTCAGTGTGCAGATACGTCGTGAAACAGCATTAAAGGCACTGCCATCGGCACATACGGTACAACACGTTCAATGGACGACTTGCTCTAAGGCTGAGCGCCGTGCAAAACGCCCTTAGCTCGGTAATGTTCTGCGCCACAGCTACCACTCAGTTAATGTGGAATGCATGAAAGTTGCAGAGGACACCGCAGGATGAAGAGAGATCGGCCCCCACGCTGCCCTTTTCCCCGTCCTCCACCCACCCGGTCCGTCCCACACCCTCCACCCCCACTGCTGCCGAAATTTCCGGCGGCGAACATCGCGGTGACCGGTAGCGCTTAGCCGAGAGCTGGCCAGTCTTAATCAACCGTCAGCGTTAACGAACTGCGTCATTTGCCATGATATTGTTCCCGTGTAACTTTGTGGTGGCGCTACCCTTGAGGAAATTTAATACAGCGTTCAGGAAATTATGAGCGACGGGCCCTAATAACCAAAACAGGCCAGCGTCAGCAGCGAGATCTTTATCAAGCTTTACCGTGTGCCACTTTCTAAACCCTTCAGCATACCATCATCGGAGACGTTTCTCTGCTGGAGTTAAATGCTATGGTTCGGTGTAAATCGCTTCACATTTCTAGAGACAATCACGGTGCGCCAAACAACAATATTGTGATAATATACAACAAAATAAGGTTATCCTTACCACCTCTTACTCATGACATATGCAAATACTTCATTGTCTTACAACTGAGTACTCGGCGTTGCCCAGGTAAGTACACTGTCGGAAAAAAGTTGGTGCATCGAAAATTAATTAATGTAGAGTAACGAGATTTCTGGAATACATTTGTCTAGGTAAAATATTTAAGTGATTAACATTGCAAGATTGCAGTTTAATGTACGCGCAACATAAGACATTGCAAATGTGAAATGCTGGTACATTATTAATCGGTTAACCGCCAAAATGTTGAACGGAAGCATGCAATCTTGCATGTATTGTTTTGTACAGGTATTGAATTTCAGTTTGTGGGATGGAGTTCCATGTCTGTTGCATTTGGTCGGTCAATACAGAGACTGTGGATACTGTTTGTGAACGACGCTGCAGTCGTCGGTCGATGATGTCCGATATGGGCGCGATTGGGTACATGTTGGGTGAGCATGCAGGCTTGCATCAACGGCATGTGGGCCAGCGTTATTGTGTTGGAAAATACCTCCTCTGTCCATCTGCTCCTCTTATCTCTCTCTGTCCGTTTCCTCCACCCCCCTCCATCCCCTTCCCTATCTATATTCACCACTCCCTTTCTCTGTACATCTCCTCCCTGTTTGTTTCTCTGTCCATCTCCTCTCCTTTCTGCCCATTTCCCACTCCCCCTCTATATCTTGCTGACTCCCCCTCTACCTTAGATCATCATATCTGCCTCTGTCTGTCCATCTCCTTCTTCCCCTATTCTCTCTCCACGTTATTACCACCACACAAACAAAAGGTTGCCTGTTTTTATCCTAAAAGTATTTTTTAACAGGTAGTTACATGCGTACCAAGTTTGGTTGCAATCGAACCAAATATTTAGGAGCAGCTTTTCACCAGTGTCACGGACATTTCACGTATACAAGTTTATTATAAGTTATTCAAGGGAATTCATAAATTCACTGTAACTACGACGCCACAAAACTCACTACTCACAGAGTAAAACTCACGTAGTTTGTAAGGAGGCTGTTTAGGTTTTTTTTTGGTAACGCCACCTCTGTATGAAAATCACTGGCTGTGCTGTGTGCAGCCTGTGGCTGCTTTGCATTGTTGTAATACTCGCCATTGTAGTGTTAGGCAGCTGGCTGTGAACAGCGCGTAGCGTTGCGCAGTTGGAGGTGAGCCGCCAGCAGTGGTGGATGTGGGGAGAGAGATGGCGGAGTTTTGAAATTTGTCATGAACTGCTTGTTTCTTCTCTATTAATATCTTTCATTTGCTAACTATCCCTATCAGTAGTTAGTGCCTTCCATAGTTTAAATCTTGTATTTAGCTGGCAGTAGTGGCGCTTGCTGTATTGCAGTAGTGGGAGTAACCAAGATTTTTGTGAGGTAAGTGATTTGTGAAAAGTACAGGTTAATGTTAGTCAGGGTCATTCTCTTGTAGAGATTATTGAAAGTCACATTGCGTTGCGCTAAAAATATTGTGTGTCAGGTTAAGCACAGTAGTGTACTATTATTGAAAGGGGACGTTTCAAGTTCTCTATTGTTGCAGACGCACTTCAGATTTCTGCCACGAGAGTGCAGACCAGATCATCAAGCTCGCACCAACTGCGCTTTTGAACAGATTAATATAGACATACTGCACTAAACGTGGAAGCACTTGATGATCGACTTGATATCTGATAAATCAGTTGGGGAGTACGTACGGAATGGTTGTAATACGTCAACAAAAAATTTCCCAGTTTTTGTATGTGAGTGCAGAGCCCTGTGACAATATGTAAAATAAAATGGTTACACCAAATCTGTGAAATCGCTTCAATCATTTACAATGACCTTCTATTGAACATATTTAACACGTATTTGTACAGATATTTTACCCGTATCTCTTGCGAATTTCTCTCAGCTGTCTCGTTTCCATGGCGCTCAGTGCTTATGGCGTATTTCCTGCACAGTTTATCGTACAATGATATAATTCTGAAAGTACATCCAGAGAATACTTTCCGTGAAAAATGTTGTGAATAGATTTAGTATTAAGGAAGTAATGTGTTAAAAAGTATTGCTTGAAGCGATAGTCCTACTGCATGAACAGCATGGGGTATGTGAGCTACAAGATATCTCATAAGGGTTTGAAATTGTGCAAGTCACTTACTGCACTTGAGCCATGGTAGGCTTGTGTTGATGCCGTTTTTCTTTTTTCGCATTTTGTCGCCATCGAGTGGCGTCTTATTGCTCCCTCAGTTACTATCTGAATGAGTTGCTCACCTGCCTCCATCAGTGGCAGCAGCAGCATTTATCGATACTAGCACTGCAGCACTTCCTTTGGTGTGGCCGCTATATTTCCCGCCGGCCGCGGTGGTCTAGCGGTTCTAGGCGCTCAGTCAGGAACCGCGCGACTGCTACGGTCGCAGGTTCGAATCCTGCCTCGGGCATGGATGTGTGTGATGTCCTTAGGTTAGTTAGGTTTAAGTAGTTCTAAGTTCTAGGGGACTTATGACCACAGATGTTGAGTCTCATAGTGCTCAGGCCATTTGAACCATTTGAAGCTATATTTCCGTGTTGTGGTGTGTGAGAGGCAGTTGGTCGGTTGCGACGGAGCAGCGAGCAAGTCTCCGCACTGTGCGGCCAGGCCGGGGCCACTGGCGGCGCGCACACGCGGTCGGAGTTGTGTGGCACTAGCTACGAGAGCTGCAAAGTTCGTCGCCCACTGAACCCGCGTACTGGAGTTGAGTAATTAGTGAACCTGTTACGAAACCTCAAATGCTGTGACATCTCTTCGCTGATTGCTGGTTGTTGCTTCCTGGTCTGTTCCCGCAAGCGACAACGTGATGGTGTATGGGAGTCGGCAAAAGTTTGCAGCTGTCTTCCTATATTGTGTTTAACTTTTGAAATGATTATAATTTATTAGTTAAGTGCACCAGCAGTATCTTCTGCCTAATGGCTGTTAAGGTTCCAGTTACCTGCCCTGGTCGTTTGCGTAGTTTTATGGCAGTGTGTTTCCCTCGCCATGTTGATGCTGTCCAGCACAGTGTGTAGTTCGACAGCCTAGTGTAGTTATCCCTTTTTCTTTGAGTGGTTATTGTGCTTTGACTGTGTTTAGACGCCAATTATTAAGACATAGTCTTGCTGCGATCCTCGTCCTCATTGATATTTTTTGTTGTCGCGCTGTTGGTCAGGTGGAAGGGAAATTATTATGTTGTTGGTTGGTTCTTCAGCCGTCCCTGGGTCGTGCTGCCACCCGATTATTTAGTGTTACGCTTGGCTGCCTCTCTCACGTACACTCACCACTGTTTTGTTCATTGTGATTGTGTGTGATTTTATTTTGTCACAAGTACTGTGCCAGGCCTTTAGTCATATATTAATTTTGTCTGTCCTATGTTCAGTATATGGCCTTCAGTCGAACCTTATGTGAAGTATTTTAAGAGAAGGCCTTCAGCCATGTCTTATCCAAATTCTTGTTTGCTCTGTATTTAGGCCTTCAGCCACATCTGTTTTAAAATCTGTGGCTTTCAGCCGTAATTTGTGAATTCCTGTCTGAAAATTTCTCTTTAATTACCTTGAATCCTTAAAAGGGCCTTCAGCCATACTGTGTAATTGCTTATCTTAAGGTTTATCTTTAATTATTTTTAATAATTGTTCGGGCCTTCAGCCATCAAGATATTTCAAGTTTTCTTAAGATGTTTTTCTGTTGTCCTGTGTAAATGCTTGCCTTTAAAGATTGCCTTTTATTATGTTGAAAAATTGTTGGGCTTTCAGCCGAGGAATTAATTTAAATTTTCCTTAATAGGGCTTTCAGCTGAGATTTGTAAATGCTTACCTTTTAAGGACTTGCCTTTGCTGATCTTAAAAATTATTTGTTCCTTTAGCCGAGAAGGTATTTTAATTTTACTTAAGTAAGGCCTTTAGCCATTTGTCCAAAATCCTTGTGTTTTAAAAGGAATTATTTAAACTTTATTACTGAGAAGTTACTTGGGCCTTCAGCCGTGAATTGATCCTTGTTGTTTTAAAGAGAAAACTTTCCATTGGTTTTCGAGGAATAAAGTTGTGTTTTCTTGTGTAACTAACAGTAACTGATCTTGGCCCCTTTCCACAAACTGATCCGCTCTGTCCTGCGAAACACGTTTTCAGCACTCTTTCTCAAATAACTGTTGAAAGTAGTCTAGGTAGTTGTGTGTCGTGAGCTATGCTTCTTCCTGACCCCAGCCCTACCCTTTTGGAGACTAGGTGGTTCTGGCCCCTTTCGAGACATTAAGTGGTATGTGTACCAAGCTATACTAAAATCGATCCTGTGGCTTAGGAGATGTGGAATACACATACGAGGGTGTGTTGAAAAGTAATACCCCCGAATTTTTTATGTGAGAACTCTAAAGGCTTCTTAAATGAAAGAAACGTTCTTAAAATTCTAGATGATTACCTTTCATGTCTACGTATCTACAGCCCTCTGTCGCTAGAGGGTTCCAAATTGTGAAGTGTACCATGACGATGTGTAACGTATCGACGACGGTGCCTGACAGCAGAAAATTTTCATCCATACCCTGAACACCCTCTTGTTCAGCATGGAAATAAGAGAACGCACACAAACACTGCGACCTCCGCTACAATCCGATGTTTTGGCCCAGGAGACGTTTGTTGCAGATGTAATGAATACAGTCTTCCTAACCGTGTAGTATTTTCACTACTCGTCCATTGTTGGATCACATCACAATTGTGGAGGATAATCATCGTATTAGAGAGGAGCGGGATTAAATATTCACCCAGATAATATTCAATGTTTCCGGAAATTAGTTGAAGTGGAAGCCCGAGGTTTCCTTCAAAATTCATGACCCATTTCCTCCTCTATTCTAGGACAACCAGACTGTACTACAAGACAGGATCTTCAATTCTTTGTGTCCCTCCGTCCTTGCTTTTATTGTTAGAATGAATGAGGTTGTCGGCTTCCAGCATACGTATTATACATTTTTCTTATGAGAGAAACAATAATCTGAAACGGAAAAGAGGCAGGTACAACTTTCAATAGCACTGTAAACTTATAACCTCATCGGCCATGACCTTAGATTTTGGGAATGAAAAGTTGGTATCGGCGGTCATTCCTACGTTTTGAGACAAAGAAAGATGAAAATATTGTATTTAAAACTTTGCTGCGATACACCAGAACAATAGGGCTTATAGTGTACATGATGTAAAAGGATTCTAATACGCTATTTGTCCTAGTAATAACCTGTTAACAGGGATTCCTGTTACGAACATTATTTATGAAATGTTAGGGAGGTACATAAATTTACTTTCGTCAGTGCCACAGTGTGTTATTTTATTATTATATCTGAAAATTAAATTAGAAAATTCTTAATACGAGGAGGACAGCTGTGTGAAATTCATAGTCCAAAAATCTGTCATTGCTGCGAATCAGTTCCTCGATTTCTTGGACATGTTCTCCTGTGATCGATGTCGATGTCAATGGCCTTCCTTTGCGATCAGCGTCAATAGCGCCTATGCGGCTGTAGTCGATCTGTTAATACTGCTTCACTGCGGCTGGACGCGACATTACATTTGGCCCATACATCTCCAGAACTTCATAGTGATTCTGTGTCCAATTTAGACGTTTTGTCCACAAGACACATTGTCTTGCATAGTCTTTGGAGTACGTTTCGAGTAGTTGCGCTATTTCCCCCCTCACAATATGATACATTGGTTACCCGAACGGCAGAAAAGTGTGTCTACAGGACATACAGAACATGTACTCTCCTCTGGCAGTGCACTGCTCTTGTTGCTCAATGATGTTAGTATGGGGCGATATGCATAAATTTATTTTTGAAGGTAGGTATAGGCCGGATATAGTCCATTCAACTATACTTTTATAGAACTGCAAAAAGGACTTCCCTCTTTACGTGAAAGAAAGATATGTTTTGCGTGTGGTGCACTGCAAAAATGTGAAACTATTACATACGGGTAATCCACAGCGGAAAGGAATTTTCTGACTTTTATTCGTAGTCGCGGGCAAATGCGTGGCATGGTAAATCCTTGTTGCTGGTGACGCCAGTGGCTTTGGTATTCTGGGGCGTTACCTTATCACACATGCGTCATGTTTGCCATTGACATCGACATCGATCACAGGAGATCATGCCCAGGAAATCGAGGAACTGATTCGCAGCAATCATAGAGTTTTGGACTATGAATCTATGAATTTCACACAGCTGTCCTCCTCGTATCAAGAATTTTCTAATTTAATTTTCAGATATAATAATAAAATAACATACTGTGGCACTGACGTAAGTAAATTTATCTACCTCCCTAACATTTCATAAATAATGTTCGTAAAAGGTATCCCAGTAAACAGGTTATTACTAGGACAAATAGCATATTAGAATCCTTTTACGTCATGTACACTATAAGCCCTATCGTTTTGGTGTATCGGAGCATCGTTTTAAATATAATATTTTAATCTTACTTTATCTCAAAGCAAAGGAGTGACCGCCGATACAAACTTTCTCTCTTCTTGTTGTTCCGTCTTTTCTTTCTCTTGCTTTCTCTCTTGTGAGGGTGAATGCACAGATCTTTGCCGAATGTGGACCCAGTACTACATCGAAACAAAATGAATCGTGGTGTTTGTTAGCGAGCCGTGTAGGCTTGTATCGATTTCTCTTCAGGGCGACTTCCTCTGCTTCGTTTCTCATCTGGTCGTCCTGTGGCACTGCCGCTGCGTCGCGGCCGGTGAGTCGAATTTTCGCGGCGTGCGAGCGTCGTTAGGACAGCACCGGGAGGAAGTTGGGGGTGAGAGCTGATGCGTCGGGTCGACGGTTGGCTGATTGTGCAGCAATTGACCAAAGGCTCCCATCCGCGAGAGGCTGACAGCTACTGGTTTTCCATCGAAAGTGTGTTGCCGCCGCCGTCATTGTATGCCGTCCGTCGAAATGACCTCTTGGTAACAAGCTGTGAGCTGGCGATTCACTGGCAACCTTTTCATTTGCCTGTGTTTTCATTGGGAACGACCGTTGTAGGTCGGTCGGTCGTTCCAGTGAACAACGTGTATTGATTTTTTGGCCGCTTCTCGGTTCTGATTACTTGCAGATCCTCCCCGTTGTTGTACAATGGCTGGTTCAAAAATGGTTCAAATGACTGAGCACTATGAGACTTAACATCTGAGGTCATCAGTCCTCTAGAACTTAGAACTACTTAAACCTAACTAACCTAAGGACATCACACAACTCCATGCCCAAGGCGGGATTCGAAACTGCGACCGTAGCAGTCGCGCGGTTTCGTACAATGACTAGTTTAGTATTGTTTCAGCTGCTTGTGGTATTGTTTTTTGGTGAATCTGTGAACGGCTCCTACTAATAGGAGCCCTTATGGGACAAACGGGGCAATTATTGCGCCGAGTTGCTGAACACTTATTTTATTTGCGTTTTAGAATTACGTTGGCCATCAAATGTGGTGTCCGTTAGCCCTAGCCTCACGGGGAGACGGCTGTCGTGTAGAGGACACTGTCGGACTGTTGAAGAATGCCCTATATTGGTAAGGTACAGTAATTGTATCAAGTGAAATTTCTGAATGAACAGTCAGTCTTCAGGCGGTCCGAGTACTCGATTTGTGGAGGCAACTTATTGTAATTAACTTGGATTAATCTTGCATTTAAATAATACCCTCTTGCTTATTTGTTAGAGGCCTGGGAACAAATAATAGTTTTATTGCAGTTATCTTTGATTATTTCTTGGTCTTAAGTGTTATAATCTTGATTCAGTGTTTGTCATTTTCCTTTAGAAAAAATAGAGGAAACAATTTGCAGAAGGCTCAAGTGGTGCATTATTCTTGTGTTTTACGTGTTTACTGTCCAAGTTGATCTAACACTAATCTCACCGTTGTCACTTCTGCAAGCTGGGCTAGTTGGCAATATTGTATGCTGGCCCAGCTATTGGTTGTCCGATCGGCCAACAACTTGTTTCGGCGTGCCTCATAACTCGGCCGACTTGACGACGGAAGAGAGAGCGGGGGCGGTTCTGAGCAGAGGCCGGTACTAGGACCTCAACTGGACCGCTATTTGGTGCCGAGTTGCGGTTGCAAGTCTTCGGGCACTTAGGTTAAATTCTTATGCTTATTGCGACTCTCTGTCCGCGGTAACTTCCTAATTTTTCATTCCTCGTCAAATTTGCCCTTGCCTCCCTCCCCCTCCCTGAATCAATCCTGTGCGAATACGATGGTTTCAAGCTTCAGACGATTAATAAATTTCACCAAATAGTGTGAGTCAGGAGGAAAGGTACATGCTTTGAGGGGTGATAGTATTAATGATTCTGAACAAAAAACTTCATATGGACGTATGCCCTAAGCCGAATGGTTTCAGAAATAGAACACATTTAATATCACTTTTGTACGTTTTTCTTGAATAACTCGAAAACGGCACCCTCCACAGAAAACGTGTTGCAGTACAAAATTAAATATATTATATTTCCTTCAAAAAGGGCGTTTTTCATTTTCTCTTTTGTCTAGAAATACTGGTTTGTGCGAAGAGAGCCCGAGAATGTTGAAAAACTAGCTCGACTCGCATGCGCTGTAGCTTACGTATTATTGTTGGAGAATTTGAGGTAGCATATTGAGGCAGCAAGTTGAGACGAACAGTTTGATACTGGACACTTGTGGGCTATCAAGTCGGGAAACTGCCTCAAATTGGCCTAAAATACCACGTAAGCCACAGCGCATGCGCGTCGAGTGAGAGTTTCAACATTCTCGCGCTCTCTTCGCTCAAGCCGTTAGTTCTAGAGGAAAAAAAATGAACAGGACCGTTATGTAGGAAATTTAATACAGTTTAATTTTGTACTGTGACACATATTCGCTGGGGGGTTTGGTTTTCGACTTATTCAAGAAAAATGTACAAAAGTGATATTAAAATTGTTCTATAACGGAAACCATTCGGAATAGGGCATACGTCCGTATGAAGGTTTTTGTTCAGAATAACTAATACTATCACCTCTCAAGGCATGTACCTTTCCTCCTGACTCACCCTATGTATATGTTTTGCATCACCCCGGTTGCCAGAACTCCTGAAGACTGACGTTGATTGAGGATGTTGTATCACAGACACGGTTAATTTGACTGCTCAGAGATGTCACTAACGCAGCCCAAAGATTTAAACCATCATGCATGAACAAAGCCTATTAGACTGAGGGGGTTCGACAGCCGATCAGTTCCAGTCATTCCATCAGCAAGGAGATACATGGGTCGTGTTGTCTGTAGTTCAACCATGCCTAGATGGTCAATACCGCGGTTCAATACCATTGTTACATTGTGCCAGGAATGGCTCTCAACAAGGGAAGTGTCCAGGCGTTTCGGAGTGAACCAAAGCGATGTTGTTCAGAGGTGGAGGAGATACAGAGAGACAAGAACTGTCGATGATATGCCTCTCTCAGGCCGCCCCAGGGCTACTACTGTAGCGGATAACCCCTACCAACGGATTATGGCTCGGAGGAACCCTGACAGCAACGCCACCATGTTGAATAATGCTTTTCGTGCAGCCACAGGAAGTCCCGTGTTACGACTCAAACTGTGCGCAATAGGCTGTATGATGCGCAACTTCACTCCCGACGTCCATGGCGAGGTCCATCTTTGCAACCACGATACCATGCAGCGCGGTACAGATGGGCCCAACAACATTCCGAATGGATCGCTCAGGATTGGCATCACGTTCACTTCACCGACAAGTGTCGCATAGGCCCACAACCAGACAATCGTCGGAGACGTGTTTGGAGACAACCCGGTCAGGCTAAACGCCTTAGACACACTCTCCAGCGAGTACAGCAAGGTGGAGGTTCCCTGCTGTCTTGGGGTGGTATTATGTGGGACCGACGTACGCCACTGGTGGTCGTGGAAGGCGACGTAACGGCTGTACGATACGTGAATGCCATCCTCCGACCGATACTGCAACCATATCGCCAGGATATTGGCGAGGCATTCGTCTTCATGGACGACAGTTCGCGCCCCCATCTTGCACATCCTGTGAATTACTTCCTACAGGATACCGACAACGTTCGACTAGCGGCCAGCATGTTCTCCAGAAATGAAGCCCATCGAACATGCCTACAGCAGATTTAAAAGTGCTGTTTATGGACGACGTGACGCACCAATCAATTTGCGGGATCTGCTCCGAATCGCTGTTGAGGAGTAGGACAATATGGACCAAGAGTGCCTTGATGAACTTGTGGTTAGTATGCCACGACGAATACAGGCATTCTTCAGTGTAAGAGGACGTGCTACTGGGTATTAGAAATTACCAATTCATCAAACGTTCAAGCGCCTACAGGTGTGCTTACTGCCACTGTTTTTACATTTGTTGCGTTCCTGGTAGCAAGTACCACGGCCTACCTGTTTTTAAAGGGAGAATGTACTCTCTTAAATTTTTTGGAAGAAAATATCTTGATCTATATCTGGCAGTTTTTTTTTCTTTTAATTTTATTAAAAGGAGATATTTCTGTGCCTTCTGGGCCTCTGTATTGATCTTGACCTTGTTGTAATGCTTAAAAATTTCGAGGTGATTCCTAAGCCTTCGGACAGTCTGTGTTTATTGATTTCATCTTGTAGTGCTCTTTTTTTAAGGTGGATAATTTTTAAAGCAAATCTGAAGCCCTTCAGCCACTCTGTCGTTACTGGTTGTTGTTAACTGCCTTTCCACTTCACTCCGTTGTAAAGGAAAGGTTTAAATGTTCTCACGAAATAAATCTAGATATTGTCAATGACATGTGATACTGAGCTTCAATCTTGGCCCTTCCATGAATTACTGCCGCCACGAAATAAATATTTCAGTTACAAGCAAATAAACAATCACCGAGTCGATAGTGCAGCGTGTATTAGCATATTAAAGAAGGTGATAAAAATACTCAGGCTCAAGTTTACTAGAAACATGCAGAAAGTACTTTCTTTCTCTCAAGCATTGTAACATTGCGCTCAGCAGTATTCTTTAGCCAAGTGCTAACGTCTAGTGAGAACTTGAAATATCGAAAACGATTAACATGCAGAAAGCACACGGTATAAAGAACTTGCCACAATCACGTGTAGTTAATTCCCAGAGATAATATAACGTATACGCTGGATCTGGCATATATGGACCATCAGGACTTACCAGGGTATGAGAACTCTTCGCGAGTTAATATGCTGAGTGGCTGCAAACTGCAAAGCAGCTAACCAACATAAGTGTGATACGAAATATAAGATAATATACTTATTTCGCACGTTCGTTGAATTATGATCAGTCATTTATTTCACACTATCAGCTGACTGTGACATTATCAGCCGGCCGCAGTGGCCGTGCGGTTAAAGGTGCTGCAGTCTGGAAGCGCAAGACCGCTACGGCCGCAGGTTCGAATCCTGCCTCGGGCATGGATGTTTGTGGTGTCCTTGGGTTAGTTAGGTTTAACTAGTTCTAAGTTCTAGGGGACTAATGACCTCAGCAGTTGAGTCCCATAGTGCTCAGAGCCATTTGAACCATTTTTTTTTTTGTGACATTATCAAGTGACTAGTTCTACCATCGTAGTTTTCGCAATCACCCTGCGATGTTGGACTGTCGGTCTCTCTCTCTCTCTCTCTCTCTCTCTCTCTCTCTCTCTCTCTCTCACACACACACACACACACACTTTTTTTCTATTTTCCCACTCCATCTCTGAGGGAGAATGTGGGCTGCGGCAGCTGTAGTTAATACAGCTGTGACACTGGATATTTTTATATTTTGGTTAACGCTTAGTGTGTAGAATGACGAAAAACCTTCCCACGATAAGATATTTGTTGAGACTGTTTAAGACAAGGTACTTTATCCTGTTTTATTTTCTGGCTGGTATATTGATAAATCCTGGTATCATGGAGTCGTATTTTTTTGTGCTGGCTTATGTAATTGTAGTTGATCCGTGAAGAATATAATTAATTATGTCATTAGTTAAAACAGAGTGGTGGAATAAATCTGCTGCAGCTTCTACGCTGAATCGCCAAAGAACGTTGTATAGGCATGTGTATTCAAATACAGATATGTGAACAAGGGGAATACTGCAGTGCTGTCGGCAACGCCTATACAGGGTGTCCCATTTATCTTGACCACCATAAATAACGGTTGGTCCAGATGCAAATTACAGAATGTTTCAAGCAAATGTTCTTTAACCGTCAGGGGGACATCAATCAGCATGATTGCATTACAAAGACGTGAACAGCGGTATGGCTTCTTTAAACCGCACCCTGGATATTTTATTCGGTAGTTCATTTCCTCTCCTATAGACCTACTCAAAAATGTATCACAGTGTACCATTCACTGGAACACAACGTTATTAATTACATAACACAACACTGACATTGAGCCCAGGATCACAGACTCGTCCATTTGCTGTTGTTGTCAGAAAACAAAATGAAAACCATGTAAAAATATAACAAAAAATTGACTTTGACTCTTCTGTACAATTACGTAGGAGTAGAACATTCAAAAGTGCTCATAGTGGTGACCCTGGACACCGATACACTGGAACACTCGTTGAATGAAAGTATTATTTACTGCTTCAAGTGTTGCCTGCTGAAGAGAACTACAAGCCAGCACGATACGTTCCTGCATGTCTTCTGGAGTTGTTGGAATATCGCGATAGGCAACGTCCTTAATGCATCCCCACAGAAAAAAGTCCATGGGATTTAAATCAGGAGACCTAGCAGACCAAGTAACTCTTCCTCCTAGACCAATCTATCTGGCAGGATACCTTCGGTTCAGAACATGACGTGCACGCAAGGCATTATGTGCTGGATATCCATCATGTTGATACCACATAAGTTTTCTGGTTTTTAATGGCACTTCATCCAGAAGAGGAGGAAGAATTCGTCTGGGGAAGTTGGCATACGCTGTGCCGATTAGACTGCAATTGATGAAATAAGGGCCAATAATTGTAGTACCAAGCATCCCATAAAAGACGTTAATTCTCTTACTGACGCTGATGTTCCACCTGCCTAAGCCATCGTTGGCTGTCGCTGGACCAATAATGCATGTTCCTTGTATTTACCTGTCCTTTGTTTGAGAAAGAACAGTCATCGGTAAAGAAGTTCGAGTTGGCGAGGATTTGCTGCTGTGCCCACTGACAGAACTGTACACAATTCTGGAAATCAATCCCATGCCAATCTTGATGCAGGTGTAAATGGTAAGGATGGAACCAGTGACGTGTAAGAATGCGATGTACACAGGGTTTAGGAATGCCAATCTCGTGTTCAAGCTGTCGTGTGCTCACATGTGAATTCATAACAACGGAAGCGAGAACAGTAACTTCGGCAGCCTCGTCTGTGCGAGTGCTACGACGATTGCGTTGCCGTGGGTTGAAACTTCCCGTTTCCTGGAGCGTGCAACCAGACGAGGAAACACCCGTTGGAACGTGGATTCTTGTCAGGATATCACTCTCTGTACAGTTCCGCTGCCTGCGTAGCATTCCGTCTACCTTCAGCAACAACAAATGGTTCAAATGGCTCTGAGCACTATGGGACTTAACATCTGTGGACTTAGAACTACTTAAACCTAACTAGCCTAAGGACATCACACACATCCATGCCCGAGGCAGGATTCGAACCTGCGACCGTAGCGGTCACGCGGTTCCAGACTGAAGCGCCTAGAACCGCACGGCCACACCGACCGGCTCAGCAACAACAACAACAACAACAGCAACAACAACAATAAAAGAAACGTTATGTCGATGCAGTTTGTAGGATGGACAGCCTTTACCGTATGCCTGCTCT
The DNA here is from genome assembly GCF_023898315.1 of Schistocerca nitens. Lineage (NCBI taxonomy): Eukaryota > Metazoa > Arthropoda > Insecta > Orthoptera > Acrididae > Schistocerca > Schistocerca nitens. The sequence goes on along the minus strand of NC_064617.1, from coordinate 467,395,532 downwards.
ACAGATCAGTAATTAAAAGGACTAAACTACTGTATTAAATCTACCTGTGCATGAGGTAACAGTATTGCAGTTACTGTTCTGATAACTTACATTCCACATAGATGAGTAGCAGCTCTACTTTCTCTTCGTTGGTGTACATTCTACTCACACAACTCTTCAACTGACGATAGTTGACGGAATGACGGGTGTGCATTCCACTTATGTTTACATTTGTCCTCTCTCAAAGTCAGCATGTGGAAGTGTCCCATTACCCCGAGTACCTGCACAAAGCGCTGCGAGCGTCAACGTCAATGTTCTGTTATGTAATTAATGACGTTGTGTTTCAGTGAATGATATACTGTGATACATTTTTGAATAGGTCTTTAGGACAGGAAATGCAGTAACGAATATAAAATACAGGGTCCCATTTAAAAATATCATACCGCTGTTAATATCTTTGTAAAAAACAAAGCTACAACGAAGGCAATCATAGTGATTGATGTCCCCCTCATGGCTAAAGAACGTTTTCTTGAAACATTTTGTAAGTTGCATCTGGATAAACAGTTATTTAGGGTGGTCAAGATAAATAGGACATGCTATATAAGACAACAAATGTCTGGCGCAGTTTTTACATCGGTTAGTGCTGCTACAGTGGCAGATTATCAAGATTTAAGTGAGTTTGAAAGTGGTTTTATAGTCGGCACACGAGCGATGGGACACAGCATCTCCGAGGTAGTGATGAAGTGGGGATTTTTCCGGACGACCATTTCACGAGTGTGCCGCGAATATCAGGAATCCGGTTAAACATCAAATCTCAGACATCACCAAGGCCGGCAAAAGATCCTGCAAGAACGGGACCAACGAGGACTGAAAGAATCGTTCAGCGTGACAGAAGTTCAACCCTTCCTCCATTTGCTGCAGATTTCAGTGCTGGGCCATTAACAAGTGTCAGCGTGCGAACCATTTAACTAGGCATCATCGATGTGGGCTTTCGGAGCCGAAGGCCCACTCGTGCACCTTTGATGACAGCACGACAATAAGCTTTACGCCTCGCCTGGGCTAGTCAACACCGACACTGCACCGTTTATGACTGGAAACATGTTGCCTGGGTGGACGAGTCTCGTTTCAGATTGTATCGAACGAATGGACGTGTACCCCCCCGTATGGAGACAACCTCATGAATCCATGGAGCTGCATGTCAGCAGGGGACCGTTCAAGCTGGTGGAAGCTCTGTAATAGTGTGTGGCGTATGCAGCTGGAGTGACATGCATCCCCTGATGCGTCTAGATACGACTCTGACAGGTAACACGTACGTAAGCATCCTGTCTCATCAACTGCATTCATTCCTGTCCCTTGTGCATTCTGCTGGCCACCAAACTCCCCTGACAGGAACTTACAGAGCATAACTGTGATGCCTTGCGAAGTTCTGTTCAGAAGAGATCTCCACCCCCTCATACTCTGATTGAACTTATGGGCAGTTCTGCGAGATTCATGGTTTCAGTTCCCTCCAACACAACTTCGGACATTACTCGAGTCTATACTACGTCGTGTTGCGGCACATCTACATGCTCCCGGGGACCCTACACGATATTAGGCACGTGTACCAGTTTCTTTTGTTCTTCACTGTAGAATGACGTGACCTGGGTATATGTTTCAGGAATTCGGAGTATGCCAGTCGTAACAGACTCGAACGAGATCAATTTTCGACGCTCTTGACTCTTTTAATAATGTTGTATGATTGTAAGTCCTCCTAAACTACTTATCTGATTTCCAAGAGCAAAACCTGGTTGAATTTGTCCGTCTCGCAGCAAAAGGCTGCTATAGCTCCATTTGAAAAATCTTACACCAATATCCCTGCAACTTGTATAAATGGTTCAAATGGCTCTGAGCACTGTGGGACTTAACTTCTGAGGTCATCAGTGCCCTAGAACATAGAACTACTTAAACCTAACTAACCTAAGGACATCACAAACATCCATGCCTGAGACAGGATTCGAACCTGCGACCATAGCGATCGCGCGGTTCCAGACTGTAGCGCCTAGAACCGCTCGGCCACTTCAGCCAGCGCAATTTGTATAGCTATTGAAAGAGACTAAACATCGTTTAGTGAGTACTTACTCTCAGTTCATGTGGAAGAAAACAATGTCAAACGCTTCCGGAAATATTTGATGCGAATAGCTTAGCTGATTGTCTCTCTTTCTGTCACGCTCTCTCTTTGTCTCTCTCATACGCGCACATGCACACACACACACACACACACACACACACACACACACACACACACACAACCGGCCGGTGTGGCCGAGCGGTTCTAGGCGCTTCAGTCTGGAACCGCGCGACCGCTACGGTCGCAGGTTCGAATCCTGCCTCGGGCATGGATGTGTGTGATGTCCTTAGGTTAGTTGGACTTAAGTAGTTCTAAGTTCTAGGAAATGATGACCTCAGATGTCAAGCCCCATAGTGCTCAGAGTCATTTGAACCATTTGAGCCCCCCCCCCCCCCCACACACACACACTCACTCACACAGTATGAGCTATAACTTTATGAATACCTGCTTAGTAGCGTGTTGGTCATCTTCGGAACACAAGAACGCATTACAGTAACAATTCTGTATGTTTCCGGAAGTATGTGGCTGTACCTGGGTACAGCATGTTTGCCTTCGTCATTTTCTATGCTGCCGTTCCCTGAACTGGGTATTTAAAATTGATACATTTGTGTCATCCCACAGAGTTACTATCGTTGTAGCGGAAACACCACGTATATTACATCGTGACTGAACTAAGTGTATGAAACAAAGGTTATTGCCATTGTTAGTGTGATGAATGCAATAGTAAGTACTTTATCGAGCCAGCGGGAAGAGGGGCCATCGTTGGAGGAAACTCTAAAATGTAAGAAAAAGGTACGGGATCGTCACAGTCGGTGTACGACGGACCATCCCACTCTCAGTGACTAGTGCCCAGTATCCTGACGGTCTACGTAAATGAGTGCTTTAGCGACCTTGCGTCAGGTTGGTGTGATTTCACCCAGTCTTCCTGCAGGACAACAGCTGTCGCTCCGCCAGCCGCTACCGAGTAGAGCGAAATTGGCCCTTTGTTTTTCTGCCACGCGCGTGGGCTACAAGTACCCACGCAGCTGCGCGGTGAGCCAGTGTAACGGGCTGCGCTGTTGCTGCGTCCCAGTCCTGCAGAAGCCCAGCACCCGCCCGCGTTTCATTCCACGAAAAGTCAGCAGCACGTGGTGCAAGGATGTAAACTGCACGATATCGTCCACTGGAAAACTAGCAGGCTGACCGAGACAGGCGCCAGCAAAACGTACTGTGAACTGGACATTATGGAGGAGCGGAATTTGTGTCGATCGGTAGCAGACTGCTTTACAAATTTGCAGCATGATCAATAGAGTCACACCAAACCATTGTGATGCAACAATATTCGCGGCACCAGACACTGAGCCTTCCTTGCATGCAAGAAATCAGCCGTCACACAAATAGTCGCCCGCTCAGCGCCAACCTGTCACACCGGAAATCAAAATTCCTAACATTATTACACAATCAACATGAAAAAAATCAAAAGCACCAAAAACGTAAAGAAATCTTCACGATGTTCCTAATCATAGCATTAGGCACAGCTGGCCTTTAAACTGTTTAACAACACCACCAAACCAACGGTCTCGTATCAACATCAAGACACAGAAATTCAGCGTGTTAATGCTTGGGAAGGAAGCTGCAGCAACTGCACGGAGGAGACGTCCCTCTCCAACGAGTCGGCTTCCCAGGGATATTCAGCCACTGTGAACCTTCATCTGTAATACCATCAATGGACAATAATAATAAATACGGGTGTTGACACACTTACGAGGAAAAAAATTTAAATAAACGTGTTTTCGGAATTACGAATTTCTCTGTTTGTTTTATCTGTTTCAGTTTTTCTCAAGCGCCATTTCTGTGTCAAAATTGTTGCTAATGCGTGGTTTAAAAATGTTACATTAACTGTCTAAATGTGATAACAGTAAAAAATGAGAGCTAGCAAAAAACAACATTCAACATTGCACCAATAACATGTCATACATGGTTTTACCTAATCTATAATCTACTCATCTATTACACAATGCTGTCTCATACAACAACGCAATTGTGTCTTATCCTGACACAGAGATCAACAATTAAAAAGTTGGTTAATGCATATATAAATCCGTTTTATTTCCGACGGTTTTGTTGCTAGAAAATTTGTTTGTTACCTATAATGATTACTTATCCAAATGCATGATGTTTTTTAATTCAAAATATTCCAGATACAATCTTCATTTATCCTATTTCATTGGCCACTGTATGAACTGATCAACTGCACAAAATCTGACATGAATCACTATCTGATACCTCTCTGGTGGACTGTTTAATTCAGATCAACCTTAGAAAACTTCTCATCGCAGAACTATTAATTTCGGTGGGCACCAAAACTCCAGTTCATGTCCACAGTGCTGAGTGCTTAGTAACGGGGCGGAGAGGAATTGGGTCAGGTTCTCAATGTTAATTACTAGTTCCGTTTTTAATTTTTTGCTGATACAAAAATTTTCGGTCACTGTTAATCAGCGCTGAAAACGACAATGTATAATAAGTAAATGTAGCGTTAGAAAACATTGTTTTACCAGTCACCTTATTAACTGCCTTCTGTGTTCCACGCTAGCTGAAGGGACGGAGATATCAGCTGCTTAGTGTTGATGAAAGACATTCCTTTCTGTCACTCATATTTGGGGATCATCGCTTCGAATCTAGATAGATTCACCTCCAAGTGGATTTTAAATTTTGCTGGCTACGATAATGAATTACCCCATGTACTACACGTAAGTGTAAGTGTAACACTGCATGAGTTGCGACTGTTGTAGCCATATACCTCCCTCCCTTTTCGATCTCATTACTATTTACATTTGACCATGTATATGATCAGATTTCGGAATAGAAATCAACGTTAGTTACAACAGGAATAGTTGTTGAAAAACAAATTATTTTGCTTTGTCGCAGTCTGCTAGCATGTTTCAATACATTTAAAAACTACAAAAATTATGGCCACAATGTGGGAAAGACCTACATCTATAATCAATTCTCTGTAGTTATAAAACGTAGACGAACGTTAGTGCGATTTCCACACATTTACCGTTTAGCCAACTGTTACTCTCCAAAGCTCCCTCTATTACCATGGAAGTTATTCTCTGACGTCTTGACCCTTCTTCTTGACAGTGTGTTCCAGACATTTCTTTCCTCGCAGATTCTGCTGAGAGCCTTCTCATTTCCTGTCCACCTAATTTTCAAAATTCCTCCATAGTAATGCGTCTCAGACATTCCGAGTTTCTACTATTTCTCTTTTTCTACGGTTTATAACTAACTTCCATTCAGCGTTATGTTCAGGTGGACAGTACCAAAAATTTCTTCGCTAAATTAAGGCCACTGTTTTACTCTAGTAGACTTCTTCTAGTCAGAAATTCCTTCTTTGGCTGTGCTAGTCTACTTTCAATGTCCTTCTTGCTTCCTCTGTTACACGTTCTTTTGATACCAAGTAACAAAATTGTTTCACTTCGTCTGCTTCGCGGTCCCTAATTTTGACTTTAAGTTAGTCGCCAATTTCATTTCTGCTATTTCTCATTACTTTCGTCTATTCAGTTTACTCTCGATTCCTATTCTGTATTCATTAGACTGTTCATTCCAGTCGACACATCCTGTAACTCCTCTTCTGCTTCACTGAGGATATTAATGTCATCCGCAGATCTTATTGTTGACATGATTTCAGCCTTAGTTTTAATCTACTGCTGAATCCATATTTTATTTCCGTCATTCCTTCTGCGATTTTCAGACTGAACGGTAGGGAAGGAAGACTGCTTCCTCGTATCTCTGTTTTACATCCTTTATAATCATATCACTCTGATGTTGGTCTTCTATTCTTATTGTTCCTTCTCGGTTCTTTACGTAATGTATATTACTCAATATTCCTTACAGCTAACAGTTTACTTCCATTTTTCTGAGAATTTCGAACATCATTTTACATCAGAAATATTCTCTGCCTAACTTTGCATAAATGTTGTGTTATCGATCTTCCATTACATTTAATAACAAATCGATTTTACAGGAAATTATTTACAACTTTAAACATCCGTTTTCAACAAAGTTATGACTAAATCGGATTCGATGCATTCACATGAAAATTTCAAGTAAGTTACACATACAGTTACAAACGATAACTACGAAAAGGTGAAAAAAATTATGCTGCTAATGTGTTTCTGACACTGAGTTGTAGTGTTACAGCTCGATAGTACGCACGAATCAATCGAGTCTACAACCTGTAGTGTCTAATGGATACCCGCGATACACACTCTTGATCTGCATGTATCAGTTGTGCCTGAAAATTAAGACAACTGCTCGGAGAACCTCAGACAAATAGTTGACCAGTGCGAGTCGTTGCAAAGATTGCGATATAGAGACCATTGGAAATTTTTCTGCTACATGAAGCCAGAGAAATATTTTGTTTAGTGTCTATGTTGCTGGCAGAACATAGAATCTGATGGAAGATGGGACAAACATGCCTATGAAGTATGAAATTGATGTATACACTTTAATAACACCTGTTACAAGATGAAAGTCGTTCATGAGTACTTCACAATCTTTATTGAAAAGTGCTTCGAATCTAACATCCTCTTTTGCAGATCAGAAAATTTTATGCAAACTTCAGTTGGTTGCAAAACATAATATTGTATAACATTCACATACCGTGCTAGAAATATTAGTTGCTTTACATATTCGTCTCAACTGATTTTGAGGTAGAAAGAATAATGGTAAAAGTGCAGTTACAAACTCGAGATAGCAGAAATACCTTCATTCTTTTTGCATTCAGCAATTTCACTTACTTGTTTGTTCTTCCCCTAAACATTTACTGCGACTACGATATATCGATGGAGCTCCTGTTCGGAATGAAACGTCCGTAGTGATTTTTTTAATGTCCTCAAAGCATAGAAAATTTAAAGTATTAACTAGTCTTAGGTGTAATTTAATTACTTAGTCATGATATTTCGCTATTTATTTTCTACTTTTGATTCTCTTTTACTTTTTACAAAATACATACGAAATTACTAACTGCGACAAGGCACATTCGCTTAGATCTGCTTCCCTCAGAAAAAAAGTGACTATTAAAATACTTCTGCCTTTCCTGCATCGTCTTGCACCCGTATTTGCGTTGGTACGAAAGTTATCTGAGTAGACCAAGTCAGTCCGCAATTGAAAATACATGTGTTCTTGTAATCCCACAGTGTGGAGATTGGTGTAGAAAGCAAGCAAGCAAGAAGGTAGGGACCACAAACGGTGATGCCTTTGTGCCAAGGGGAACCAATTCAACCTTTGTACACAAGTCTTTACAGTATGTGTGTGAATGTCTCGCGAAAATGGCTTGATAGTCTGGCAAACCATGTGAAATTACATATTTTCTTGTAATCCTAGAGTCTGGAGATGGGTTTAACAAGCAAGTAAGCAAGCAGGTAGGGGCCAGAAACAGTAACGCCTATGTGCCGAGGGGAGCTGACCCCGACTTTGCACTACAGTTCAGAGAGTGACTTCGGTCCACTGAGGGCACTCTGGTTATGTTTCGGGAGTGGATGACTGCCTGACCTAGTGGGAAACATCTAGTGTAGCGAGGAGTATATCTACAGTGCATGTGCTGATGCTATCTGTATTCGCCATATATCTACAATTGTCTGGAGATCGATAGCTACATGCATGATTCAAAAGGAATGATTTTGTATGGTAATATGGATTAAATGTTTAGTACATCGATACGGTACAAGGTGATATACGGCAATGTTGTTGATCAGTTTCACACTTTAATATTCAAGCTTCTATTCTCAGTGGCAAAGCAGCGTAATTGAGCAATTGTCTTCCATATTTAACAATATGTAGGTCACTTCTGCAGGATTTAACTGTCAGTGCAATATGGCGATCTGCACAAAATAGTTATGCCACTGAAAGTATCTCCTGCAAATAGAAAGAAGGAGGTGAACAGGGCTTCCACTCTGACAGCATCAGTAATTTCACAGGTAAATTCAGTAAGGGCCAATCAGAATGCTGCATCCATTCACAAGACATCCTTCGTACCAGGAGGTAGGAAGCTCTACATAGCGGTGAGAGCATTTGCGCTTCTGCGACTTATTTGATAGCACGACATCATGATTTCCAGGAAGGGTAACACGTGATGGACGGGGCGCCATTTTAGGACCATCAGGAGGAATTCATTCGGCATTATTCTGTGCTGTATTCGTGAACAGGTTCTGTGAGGACACAAATTTCCATGTGGACAATCTGAGACATCACGAAAGCTCCAACAAAAGCGACTATTAACTATTTATGCAGCACTTTACAATTTTCTGAGAAGTCGACTCGGTTTTAATTTACATAGCCATGTGATGAGAGTATAACATTGAGAATCTTTTAGATGGTGAGTCGCCACATGAACATTTTGCTGTGATGCATCAGCCACACTCGGGAGGTAAACGCGTGCACTGGTAGACACAACTCTCATGTCCTGTTAGGATCGCTAGGAACAATGCATCCTGTGCTATTTTGGGAAGCAATGGAACAGATTTCTATAGCGCGATCTGTGACATAAGTATCCACAAGTAGAGAGGTATCGTGCCAACAAGGGTGAACATGCTCACACAGTGCAGACGGTGACTTGGCTCTTATTTACATATACATGTGATATCAAATGGTTCAAATGGCTCTGAGCACTATGGGACTTAACTGCTGAGGTCATTAGTCCCCTGGACGTAGAACTACTTAAACCTAACTAACATAAGGCTCTGAGCACTATGGGACTTAACTGCTGAGGTCATCAGTCCCCTAGAACTTAGAACTACTTAAACCTAACTAACCTAAAGACATTACACACATCCATGCCCGAGGCAGGATTCGAACCTGCGACCGTAACGGTCAAGCGGTTCCAGACTGAAGTGCCTAGAAGCCCTCGGCACTAGTTCAACCGGACTGATGACGTCAGATTTAAGTCCCATAGTGTTCAGAGCCATTTTTGGAGCATTAGACGTATTATTTTGACCATTTTCCAGTTGTTTGCGTTTCTGTACGTCAGTGTACTGCATTATTTCGACGATATAGGAGTGGTTTTCAGGTCTGTATGCTGTGTACTGCTCTATTTCGGTAATTTACGAGTTGTTTGCGTGTCTGTACATCAGTTTACAGCATTATTTCGACAGTTTACAAATAGCATTGAGGTCTTTAAACTGTGTATTGTGAGCCCAAGCGCATCAGAGGGAGTGTTTTGTATCAGCGGTATAAATACACTACATCAAATTCATCCCAAAATAAATAACGTACAGTCGTTCCTATCCAGAATCCCAGAATAGTCTGAGTCATTTCCTCACCAATTCCTAGGAAGAGGTGGTGGTCAAATGACTTAGGTTAGTGGAGGTAGCCCAAGTGACCTTTTTTTCCTCCATTTTCTTGGGTTAGTGGAGGTAGCTCTGGTGTGTTGCATTGTTCTGCTGGAATTGGAACTTCCCACCATTTTCTGGGGGAGCGGAGAGGGGGATTGGAGGGAGGGGTTAGGTTAGAGGAGGTAGCCCAATTGACCTATTTTCCCATCAAAATTTGAACTTCCCACCATGACGTAATTTCGACATTGCCATATCTGCCGCCTCCATCTTTGAATCGCTATCTTGAATAAATGTAGCAACAATGTAACGTGGGGCCGTACCAAATCTGTTCCGCTACTGCCGAGTGTTCATCAGAGACAAGGGTATCGTCTGGAGTGCCCCAGGGAAGTGTGATGGGACTGCTGTTGTTGTCCAGATACATAAATGGTTTGGTGGGCAGGGTGGGCAGCAATCTACTGTTGTTTACTGATGACGCTGTGGTCTATGGTAAGGAGTCGCAGTTGGGTGAAGATACAAGACGACTTACACAACATTTCAAGCTGATGTAATGAATGGCAGCTAGCTCTAGATGTGGAAAAATGTAAATTAATCCTGATGGGTAGGAAGAACAAATCCGCAATGTTTGTATACATTATTAGTTCTGTCCTGCTTGACGTAGTGAAGTCGTTTAAATATCTGGGCGTTACACAAAATGGACCGAAAATGTGAGTGCTGTGGTAGGCAAGACGAATGGTCGTCTTCGGTTTGTTGTAAGAATTTTAGGGAAGTGTGGTTCAAATGGGTCTGAGCACTATGGGACTTAACATCTGTGGTCATTAGTCCCCTAGAACTTAGAACTACTTAAACCTAACTAACCTAAGGACATCACACACATCCATGCCCGAGGCAGGATTCGAACCTGCGACCGTAGCGGTCGCGCGGCTCCGGACTGAGCGCCTAGAACCGCTAGACCACCGCGGCCGGCTAGGGAAGTGTGGTTCACATTAGAGGAGACCGCGTATTAGGACTCTGGTGCGACCTATTCTTGAGTACTGCTCCAGTGATGGGTATCCGTACCAGGCCGGATTGAGAGAGGACATCGAGGCATTTCAGAGGCGGGCTGCTCAATTGGTTACTGGTAGGTTCGAACAATACATGTCACGCACATGCTTTGGGAACCCAGATGGGGATCCCTGGAGGGAAGGCAAAGTTCATTTCGAGAAACACCGTCGAAAAAATGTAGAAATAAGACATTTGAAGCGGAGTGCCGAACGATTCTACTGCCGCCAACATGCACTGCACGTAAGGACCACGAAGATAAGAGAAATTAGGGCCCGTACGGTCGAACGTAGACAGTCGTTTTTCCCACTCTCCATTTACGTGTGGAATAGGAGAAGGAATCACTAGTAGAGGTATTGTGTTCAATAGAATAATGTACAAAGCCACTAAAATATTCACTGTAGTAATTCAAATGATACTTAGGTTACAAGGTTATCCTTATGACGAATGTTTATTTAAATGAAAAATAAAGTATCTGTAATAGGAGAGTGCCTACGTAAGGGCAAATAAGCAACATATTACTCATTCTGGACCCTGAAATGGTCTGTCCTTATTTTCTGTCCTATGTCACAATGAAGCAGTATGGAAATGTGACATTTCAAAAATAAAATAAATCAATTTACCTAATAGTTTTTCGATATAACTACTAGTAACACTGTCACGAAACGGCTAAAAATTTATCCTTCAGCGAGACTGGATTCTGGAACCAAAGCAGCCCCCACATTACAGGCATAAGAATAACATGTAGTTACAAAATCAAGAAAAACTGCTATGGAGGAAATCATAAGACATCACAGAAAACGTAGGCTCAAAATTCCGTTGAAAATGAAAGTATCGAATGTATGAAGCGCTGCTTGCCGATTCCAGCTTCTGCTAACGCGGAATACGAAGCAGTTGTTATTAGAAAGTGGAACAAGGAATACGAAACACTGACAGTAACGTCTAGAATAAATCACCTTCATGTAAAAATGTCAGTCAGTCCATAAATACTAAAAGAAAGGTAAGTATCATCTACTCGTTATAATTAGAATTTGTTGGCTGCTGATGCTGCGTCAATAAAAGCGAAAAACGACTATATTGAAGAGGTTCTCTACGTGCTGTACACTTAAGACGGAGAGAACCCGAAATAACAACAGGTTCATTAAGATGAGTGTGGTGCTGAGTTTGTATGCATCCTTTTTAATATTAACGATGCTGCTTGGCTACCACAACAGTCATACAAGAATTACTCAGTTCTAATGCGGCATCACAAATGGACAAATTGCGTAGATTTTCCAGAGACTTTCCACAAGCTGCTGAATCATAACGCCAAATTACCACTACATCAGATTATACGCCAAATTAATTTCTATCTGTGAAAGAATTGTTCAACAGTGTGTGAATATCAGCAACAGCATTAACATTCACCCTACACACAACGCAGTTCTAATTTACACCAGTTAAAAAACAGGTTTCCCACAAGGTAATTGACGACAGACACTGAAGTTTTCCCATTAAATTATCTTCTTGCAATGAAAAACAAAGTTTCCTAGCTGTGTTACGTTTTACGCAAGAATTTTTCAGAATTGTTTCATCAAATTTACAAGTAAATATCAAATGAACTGAGCAGGGTAATTTAGTTCCAGTCCCGGAAGTCTGTCGACTGTCACTGAGTCGCCAAATATTTTTCGGATGGCATTTTATATACAAGTGTTTTCTGAGAAAATACAAGTGACTTGTGAAGGTATGTTTTGCTATCTGTGTAACGGGGTTTAATAGAATCATTTCCTTAATCATTGTTTTGTGATGGCGCTAAAACATGCCAAGTACATGTGACACATGTGCCTATTTACTGAAGTAATTAAGGATCGGTATATTTCAGAGCATTGGAAAAAATAATGAAAAAGCTTAATTCCCGAGCAACAATTACATATAGAACCTGTGTAGTGGCTGTGCTTTCAGTTGCGTAGCAGACGATTATTTGTTAAGCAAATACCTGCAGAATTTATGTATTTATCGCAAGAATGAATTCTGTGCCTGTTGCGATGCTAATGAGCTAGCTGTTACATATACTAGACTGAGCAGATCGACATGTTTCTCCCTTATAATGTTAGGAGTTTTTGGCTTCATAAATAGTTTGCTCTTAGGGCTTGTGAAGCAGGATGATACTGGCAGAGCTTAATCGGAATTGTTGGTCATTAGAAGCGACATCGCCACAGCGCCATCTTTACGTAGGTGGACAACATTACTACCACTAATGTCATTCATAACAGGTGGCTAGTCTACCACCACCACATTTTCTGAGCGTCCATGCCATTCTGATCATACAGTTGTAACTATCTTCTACTCGCGATGATTACGATATAATTGCTGCTGACTCTTTGCTACGAAAAGCACCTTCCGATTGAGAACTTCCCTTTCCAGTACGATTCGAATTGTATTATGTACTATTTTCTGCTTGACAATAAAAGAAAATCATATCTGTCTTGCGCTGTCGTCGACATTGCCGTCCCGCCATCATATAAATAAAAACAACACAAATTAATATGACTCTTTTTCTCGACGTAAAGCAACTAAATACCCTGTCTTTGGTGCCTTCATCGGCACTGATTTGTGCCACTTGACAAAGAAAAATAGTTTCATGTTTGTCTAAATATTTTAACCAAATGACGTAAAACTATTAATAGCAGAATTTAGATAAAACTAAATTCTGCTCTCCTTTTTTTCCCTTCGAGAAAGAACAAGACACTCACTTTTCATAAACATTTTCCCCCTAAAAACATGGTAATTCAGTACCGTGTCCAGTTCCCGTCATCCTCTACCACTCCATTTAGCCGCCGGAGAATGTACCAAGTTTCCGAATGAATCTGTTATTCTAAAACTCTTCTCATGCGTCATTAACTGTTTCGGACAGCGCTGTCTTGTTTATCGGTGAAGATCTTCTACAGCTAATAATATTGTCCATCTCTACCCATACGTGGTCTATCGGACTGAGTGCAGCACCGTTGGGAGTCAAGTCCAAGTGCTCAACGTCTCCGTTTGAAACAAGTGTTTTACGTAGTTCGATGTATGGACGGGAGAACGGTTATGACGGAAGACTTCCACCTCCCGAAAGTCTGACGAACAGAAGGACACAATACGTTCTCTAGTATTTCGTAATAATAATAACTAGCTAAAGAACGGTACAGTTGGCATAGAACGGCGCAACCATTTCTGCGAACAAAGTATGTCCCTGAATTTGGACCACTGCTTCTACTAATCAACAAGAAGCATTATAAGTTTTCTTCATCTACCCATGTAGCAGCAACATAATGAGGACGTTAATGGCGATAATGGGAGCCATAATCGCAGTATTTGGTAACTTCACGTTCCTCAATGATATTTATCAAGAAATTTCTTGAAATAGTTAAAATTTCTAAATAGCTTCCTACTGAGGCAGTGATGGCTAATAGCATCTTTACGTTCCACTGACATGTGACTAGCATAATATCCGTGTCAGAAGGCCGCTGATAATTGATCTGTTAATAGAGAACTGAATTTTTGCACCGTGTCTAATTTGTAAGGTAAACGCATCATACGTTCCGACATAATAATGAATATTGCAAATGTGGGCGTCAGTGGTGTGGTTGGTTGATCCCGGGTTTTTAGCTGTGAGCTATGGGTCCGATTCCCACTTCTGACATGTATTTAAAACACTCAACAACAGATCTCCTCCACCTCTTTACTGCCAACTGAAGAACATCAGGTTGCAGCGTAGTTCAGAATCTGCTTTATAAACATTATGTCCATCGCTACCAAATGGGGCAGGTCCGGCTTAGCTTTGGTCATAGCAGAGGCAGAAATCGTCACTAACAGAATCTTTGTCGCCAGTCAGCTTCTTTCACCAGAAACTTTATTTTATTTAATGAGCCAATGGTCAATTAAGGTCACAGGAATCTTATTTTATTTTAACTTGAGACGCTGAAAAATTTAGTACTGGACTGGGATTCGATTCGTATCTCCTCTCTCCTGGTATCTGACTCAAACGGTACCATATAGTTCTATTATTTCGTTGTTCTCCTCTAGGTTCCACGAATGGCACTTACGTAGGTTCGAATCCTGGTGCAGCACAAAAATATCCATGGTTTCATTTCAAGTTCCACCATTTACACGCCGAATTACAAGTGACAAATGATTTTCATTTTCTCATTTTCAATGTGTCTTGACGTGTTGTCAGCAATAACGATAGGTGTCATTATTTGTAGTCAAACATGCACACGTCTTACTACCGGTGAAAAACAATTTGGGGATAGAAAGCAGCGGCGGTAGTTGCCGGGTTCATTCTCGGTCAGGCAAACAAGCTGTATCCTACTTTTAAATTCAGACATCTCACTGATGGTGAAAGAATTCGATTTCTAACGTCGGATTTTACTTAATTAACAATTTCATTACGTAGTGGCGTCCAGTCACCATCACAAATCTTTTTCACTTGAAATTAAGTTAAACGTTTTTAGTGGATATTTAACTGGAAGATAAGAGTCTTGACAGGATTTCAGGCAGAGCACAAAAATTTTCAAGATCAGATTTGCTAACTAATACTGATCAAAACTTCGGTATTTCTCGACTCTTTATGCCCAGTCACCAATGACGAACATTGCTGTGATCTAGTCTCGGTCAAGAACGAAAGCTTTGTTTAGTTACAACGTCTATAGATGTTTGGTTTCAACAGAAATCGAAAAAAAGGTCATCACGTAGAAAGGTCTCGAGTTCGATTCTCGGTCCGGCACATAGTTTTAATCTGCCAGAAGTTTCATGTCAGCTTACAGTCCGCTGCAGAGTTAAAATTTCATTCTGAAAACATCCCCCAGGCTGTGGCTAAGCCATGTATCCGCAGTATCCTTTCTTCCAGGACTTCTAGTTCTGCAAGGTCCGCAGAAGAGCTTCTGTGAAGTTTGGAAGGTAGGAAACGAGGTACTGGCAGAATGGAAGATGTGAGGACTGGTCGTGAGTCATGCTTGGGCAGCTCATATGGTAGAGCACTTGCCCGCGGTAGGCAAAGGTCCCGAGTTCGAGTCTCAGTCCGGCACACAGTTTTAATCTGCCAGGAAGTTTCGGTCATCACGTAGTTTAAATTTCCAACCTGTGCACAGATAGTTGCTCAATCATGAATACAGTGAGATTACTGGTAATACGATGTTCATTTTGAGATTTCCGTAGAGCGCTTGCTGCTGTAAGTTGCATTGCTTTTAACTGTTTAGTTCAATACCTAATTTATGACAAACCACTCGTATTAGGAATGACGTTTTACAGGCGTGGGGAAACCTTTTAAAGAGCAAAAGTACGTCGAATTGTCATGGAAATTCGTGAGTCCAGATACTATCTCAAAATGTCTTGTTATTAAAAATATTTAATTTTGCCTAAAGATTGCTGGAATGATTTATATGACAGAGTTAATTAACTCAAATTCTAATGAGTGTAGTAGTGATTTTGAAATGCCACTTACTGTATAAAATTAGGTTTACAAGCACTAAGGACTGTTTCATCTCTAACGATGCATTTCCTAGTATTTACGACATCATGGTGTTGGTTTACATCTGGATTGAATATCTTAAAGAGCAGTGTTCTCTAGTGACCTCATGTGGTAACCACTTTGTATAGTCACACGATCGCAATGCAGAGAAATTAGAGGCTCTGTAACTACGTTTTGTAGGCTACTTGCAGGTGAGGCGAAACGCAGATCAAGCCGCTTTAGTACTTTTGGGTATGATAATACATTTTGCGAAAAGACCAGAAGCAAAAGATAAGAGAAATTAAGGCTCGCAAAATTAGGATTCGTACGAAGGTACACTACTGGCCATTAAAATTGCTACACCACGAAAATGACGAGCTACAGACACGAAATTTAAGTGACGGAAAGGAGATGCTGTGATATGCAAATGACTAGCTTTTCAGAGCATTCACACAAGGTTAGCGCCGGTGGCGACACCTATAACGTGCTGACATGAGGAAAGTTTCCAACCGATTTCTTATACACAAACAGCAGTTGACCGGCGTTGCCCGGTGAAACGTTGTTGTGATTCCTCGTGTAAGGAGGGAAATACGTACCATCACGTTTCCGACTTCGATAAAGGTCGGATTGTAGACTATCGCGATTGCGGTTTATCGTATCACGACATTGCTGCTCGCGTTGGTCGATTTACAATGACTGTTAGCAGAATTTGTAATCGGTGGGTTCAGGAGGGTGATACGGAACGCCGTGCTGGATCCCAACGGCCTCGTATCACTAACAATCGAGATGACAGGCATCTTATCCGCATGGCTGTAACGGATCGTGCAGCCCCGTCTCGATCCCTGAGTCAACATATGGGAACGTTTGCAAGACAAGAACCATCAGCACGGACAGTTCGACGACGTTTGCAGCAGTATGGGCTATCAGCTCGGAGACCATGGCTGCGGTTAACCTTGACGCTGCATCACAGACAGGAACGCCTGCTATGGTGTACTCAACTACGAACCTGGGTGCACGAATGGCAGAACGTCATTTTTTCTGATGAATCCTGGTTCTGTTTACAGCATCCTGATGGTCACATCCGTGTTTGGCGACATCGCGGTGAACGCACATTGGAATCGTGTATTCGTCATCGCCACTCCAGATCTCTTACCAATTGAAGACGTCTGGTCAATTGTGGCCGAGCAACTGGCTCGTTACAATACGCCAGTCACTACTCTTGATGACCTGTGGTATCTTGTTGAAGCTGCATGGTCAGCTGTACCTGTACACGCCATCCAAGCTCTGTTTGACTCAATGCCCAGGTGTATCAAGGGCGTTATTATGGCTAGAGATGGTTGTTCTGGGTACTGATTTCTCAGGATCTATGCACCCAAATTGCATGAAAATGTAACCACATGTCAGTTCTTGTATAATATATTTGTCCGATGAATACCCGTTTATCATCTGCATTTCTTCTTGGTGTAGCAATTTTAATGGTCAGTAGAGTAAATAGACAGCCGTTTTATTCTCACTCTTTTTGCATGTGGAACAGGAAGGGTAAAGTAGTGGTCCAAGATATCCTCCGCCACTCGCCGTATGATAGGTTGCGGAGTATGTATGTAAATGTAGATGTAGATGCAGGAAATTTTTCTGTGTCTTGGACGTCCCAATACTGTATGGTCTGATGTTGGATGGCGTCTGACATTTAGGGTATTTGTGAATCTCTGCTGTCAATGAATGGTGAAACAATAAAGCAGAGACAGCTTTGTGATTCGTTGCCCAATTTTATTTGCTGAGCAATGTGTCCTGGATTTTGAGTGATTTTGAAGAATAAAGTCTTGTTCCAAAAGGGGCTATACACGCAATTCCCCTATAGAGATTTTGTGCGGAAGAACTGCGAAAAAGAATCTTCTAGCATGATAAAGATACTTCCGATATATGAAGTCATGGAGAAAAAGACCTCTCAGATTTTAAAAAAATTTTAAATGGCATTGATTGTAATATGATATTCACTGTAAAAAAGAGACACAGTAGGTAAAATTTCACTTTTGCATTTAAAGGCACTCGGAAATCCTGACACAACTACAGAAAGCTCACACAAACGTTCACCAGAATTCCAGTCATCATTACAAACGGAAAACAGGAGAGATCAGATTATTGGAGGGCCGTGCTAAAAGAATTCTGGGAGG
Organism: Schistocerca nitens; assembly: GCF_023898315.1. Lineage (NCBI taxonomy): Eukaryota > Metazoa > Arthropoda > Insecta > Orthoptera > Acrididae > Schistocerca > Schistocerca nitens. The sequence continues at coordinate 467,377,457 of NC_064617.1, read as the reverse complement.
GTGAGCTGGATAATTTCAGAGAAAACAGCTACTTTCATAGATAATATCTGGAGCTTCTAGTGAAAACAACGAAGTTATCCACCCATTCGTGGAAACAGTCACAGATCGCGTCATCGCGTACCAAGAAGACACGGTATCGACACAGTGTTTAAACCAACAAGAAAGGTGCGTTACTATTTGAGCACTGAAACGGCTCTACGCAAGTCTCTTGCCACGGAAAGAGTATATGAAACTCTAAGCTCATGCGGTTACGTGTACGTAGGACCAAAGAAAACCCTTAACACTGGACTTAACGTCCACAAGAGAAACTGTCATCTGGGAAACACGGATATAAGGGCAGTAGTATATCTCTCACTGAAAGCATAGAACCTTTAAATATATTTCTCCGTCTCTGTGAGTTTAACAAGATCCAATCTTACTGTGTTAACATCTTGACCGAGGCTATAGAAATTGAAAAGCACAAACACAACTTTAAAGGGAAAGTAGAATGATTGGAATTAGAAAAGTTGAGTCTTTGTAGTGCTCTTCTGCACTACAAGTTTCATAACTCATGTTGACACGAATCTCCGATCTTGGCTGTGGGCTGATGCCATCACGAACCGAAGGTTTCGTGGTAGCTGGGCTTGTTGAGGTTGTTTCTGTTTGAACTGATATGTTATTGTGTACAGCCTCTGATGATTCTTTTAGTATTGTAAGGCGAAACGGTTGGCAGCGAAATGTGCCTTGGACCACAGCCAGATGTCCACAAAACAAAAACAGCCTAGGACGCAAACGCCGGCCCTGAGCGCCTACATTGTTTGGTAGGTAGTGATGCAGATTCTTTCCATCATTTGCTTGACCTCCGCCACACATGATTGCATTTTATTCCTGAGTGATTAGTTTTGCAGTGGTCAACGCTCCGTGGTTTTTATCTGGGAATGAGCAACTTCGCTAGATCATATCAATTTCGTTATTATCAACAAGCGTCGGTGAAAGTGAGAAGAGAAAGTAAATTGAATGGAACTAGGAAAAGGAGTAAGACAAGGCTGCAGTGTGTGTCTTACCCTTTTCAATCTATACTTGGAAAGTATGACTGACGACTGCGCAATAGATGATAAGGGGGTAAAAATTTGGGGACGAAGAATGCGGTGTTTGTAGTTTGCAGACGACTAGGTCTTCGTAGCAAAGGATTAAAAAGACGTATGGGGTATAGTGAATAACAATGAAGTTAAAGGAAAGATTTACTGAATGAAATGGTACTATGAGGAAATAAAGACATAAGATACTGCTGAATGAAAAATAACGAGAACATGAGAAAAGCTTTATATACGTCGGAAGCAGGATAGAAATCGACAGGAAGAGCAACAGAGGAATTAAAACCAGAATAGCAAATACAAAACAGGCATTTTATCAGAAAAAGAGAATGTTCTGAGGGAATATGAGCAAATATTTGAGTGAAACGCTGTATGGTGCTGAAACGTGGACACTCAAGAAGAAAGACAGACCACGGCTGAAGGCTTTTGAAATATGGAAATGGTAGAGGATGTAAAGAATTAGTTGGATGGGTAGACAGAAAAATGAAGAGGTACTGAGATGCGTGGAAGGGCAAAGACAATCGTCGTCTTGTGTGACTAGGGCCTCCCGTCAGGTAGACCGTTCGCCGGGTGGAAGTCTTTCGATTTCACGCCACTTCGGCGACTTGCGCGTCGATGGGAATGAAATGATAATGATTGGGACAACTCAACACCCAGTCCCTGAGAGAAAAAAATCTCCGACCTAGCCGGAAATCGAACCCGGGCCCTTAGGATTGACATTCTGTCGAGTTGACCACTCAGCTACCGGGGGCGGACGGCAAAGCCAATAATTGGGTGTAATGAAAAGAAGGTACAACACTGGATCGGACGTAATTATAATGAAAAAGATGGAGGGAATTTCGAAAACAGTCTTACAATTACGGGGAAAGAGGAAGTGAGGGAGGAAAGAATTCCAGATCGTGGATGATGTGATGGACAGCAGCACAAATAGAAACAGTAAGAAGGAAGCACTGGATCGCAAGGAGTGAAACGCAAAAGGCCTGCTAAAAATGCAGAAAACTGATTATGATGACCACCATAAAAGGTGATTTTCAAGACTTTCCTGACATATTAAATACCGAAGGGATGGCTCCAAGCCAAAAGAAGGTGATCATGTATTAGTTAATCGAAAATCAATCTCTAAGTTATACATATACATGAAATCGTCAGATACACGATTTCTGCAATCTTCCTAGGAAAATTAACCGTCCCAATACATAGGCTAAAACCGAAACATCCGTGATGAGCTATTAAACCGTTTTGTATTTTAAATATGCATCTAATCAAATAACTGTTTTAGGAGCTGTTACTAATAAAAAACTAAAGAGAAATTGTCGATTACACGTTTACGAGGGTGCAAAGTAATCTTCCTTAGTCAACATGATTGCTGTGGTATTCATCACCCTGTGGATTTTTGACACTGTGATGATTGGTGCTCCATTGGTATCTTGAGCAACACAATCCAGTGAAAATTTACTGGTGCATGGAAACACCATTTAAATTTTTCATTGTATTGCCGTTCTCAGCTTCACGCATCCACGTTTTTGTTATCCGGTGTCATCCAGACTTCTTCCATTACCTTCTCGTCTCAATGTCCTCTGATCATCAGCAAAGAACTTCCCTGGTCTATTGCCACTCAGTCTCTTCTCTGTACTGTCACCTCTATTATATCTTAGGTGCAGTAATAATCACGTCTTTCACGTCAGAAGTTTCAGTCGTTTATTTCTGTTCTGTCTCTCCAAGTAATCTGACACATCTTTATGTTTTATGTCCAACCATAAGATTCTGAAATGCTTTTGTATTAAAATTCCACAGTATAGTACAGAATCAGGTAAAATTGCCGTGAGTATTGAGATAACCATCCCACCGACACACCAGTTTGAAAATACCCACAATGTTGTGCTGCGTGAAGAAGTCCGTAATTGCCTCCTGCACACACTCGTCCGACAGGGATCATCGACACTTCAAGGCATTTTTAAAGGACCGATGGCATGACAGTAGCTTAAGGAGAGATCAGGACTATAGGGCGGGTGCTCGGGTGTCACCCACTTGTGTCTCCCAGTTGAGGCTGGCCTCGCATATCAGCTGGTGTTTTGTGTCGAATCGTGACCAGGAGCACCATTCCAAAATGGTGGTTTTCAGCAGACCTGCTGCCTCAAATACATTATTCACTCTCCAAAGTATGTCTATTGGTGTTTGTCTATCGGCAACCACCAACCCAGTGGTCCTGGGTTGGGTTGTTTGCGGGAGGAGACCAGACAGCGAGGTTATCGTTCTCATCGGATTAGTGAAGGACGGGGAAGGAAGTCGGCCGTGCCCTTTCAAAGGAACCATCCCGGCATTTGCCTCGAGTGATTTAGGGATATTACGGAAACCTACATCAGGATGGCCGGACGCGGGATTGAACCGTCGTCCTCCCGAATGCGAGTCCAGTGTGCTACCACTGCGCCACCTCGCTCGGTCCCAGTGGTTCTGTTTGGACCCATTTGCTAAGGGGACCTGGACGTGAACGGGCTGCATTTTTATACCTCGCTCTCAACGCACATTACTCTTGATCTACAATGAGGAGGAGGTCGTGGTTTTTTACCAACAATGAATGATATTAACTCAAGTTGTAAAAGGAAATTTATTGAAATATATGTTATAGTTTAAGAATTGCAGTATTTTGCCTAATAGATGTTTTTATAATACACGTTCTCATTCTGGTACAATTTTCTGGTCCATCATCAGTCTAATAGAATTCAGACTGTAGCAGGTTGCTGTTCTGAGGAATCAGAAATACCACTATTATACCACATTACAATGTTGTCTAAAAAATACCGCTAAAATTATATACATAATGACATAGATCATTTCTGCGATGTATTAGGCATAATACAAAGATACTATCCCATTCTTCACTTGAGAGAAATTTGGTGAACATGGATAGAACCATTGTGAAGTTATATGTACCAAATATTCTGAAAATGTAGTGTCTGTCTCTTTCAGAACATTCCAGCAGCAGAGTCTTGCTGGCCAGCTGCTTCTTGATATATGGCAGTCAGAGCAGCTGTCATATTATTTCCTGGCTGGATGCCCAATTGGTCCATTACTTTTGTCCTGCTGATCACACCATCATTGAAACAGATGACAGCATCCATCACACCCATTTTGAGTACTGTACATCCAACAAATACTGTTTTTGGTACTCGTTGCCACACGCAGCTGTTGAAACTCTCATTAGGGTTTTGTGTACGGCCATGTAGACATTTGCTAAGTAATTCTGTATCTGCAGGTTCCCTGTATATTGGCTTTATTGTTTGCATGTCTGTTCAAAAATGGCACTGAGCACTATGGGACCTAACATCTGTGGTCATCAGTCCCCTAGAACTTAGAGCTACTTAAACCTAACTAACCTAAGGACATCACACACATCCATGCCCGAGGCAGGATTCGAACCTGCGACCGTATCAGTCGCGCGGTTCCGGACTGAGCGCCTATAACCGCTAGACCACCGCGGCCGGCTGCATGTCTGTGGCAGGCAAGAAATGTTTATGGTGATATTCCTTGCCTGTCACATGAGCGTGGCTGGTTTGCAGACATTTGTTCAACGAGCGGTTAAGACCAAATCAACAACTGAAAAGTATATAAAAGTACATGTTTTGAAACGAGATAAATAAGTCTTTCAGATGGTGACAAAAATGTTTTCCAAAATTTCAGTCATTTCACGTGAAGGTCCCCTTAATAAAGACTTATAGTTCACATTTCTGCATTTCCCGCACGCACGTCGGAAAGGCACTAATGCCCCACTGATTCCTTGGCTAAATGTCGCTGCTCATATAGCCGCATCGGAGTCGTGCTACGTCTACGCACATATACTGCAGCTCCAAACGAAAACTTTGTGATAGCACGTTACAGTTATCCAGTCTGAATATAACCTTTGATTTCAGATGGATTGGGAGCTTACATTTTGCAATGTTAATAAGAGTATAATTATCAGTTCTGTCGATTTTAAATCTTTTATTTCCTCTTCATTTCACTGCGTTGTTGTTATCTACAATCCTAAACATAAAACTTATAAATTTTTGCTGTTAATCCATTATTTATCTGTACCGTTTTGTGTTAAATAAAACGTACATTGCTCTAATCTATATTTAATTCATTTTCCATTAAACCTATTGAAACTAAATTCTTTGTTTTGCTGACATTTACCTACACCACACCCTACGAGTACAATTTTCTCAGCTAAACGAGGGTGTTTTAAATATGTTTCACTATACGGATTCCTTTTACACTTTTCCTGTTTAATGATCTGAAGGATATCTGCCTGAATCACATGAGCATTTCTCATGTTTTCATATTTGTGAATATCAGCACACAGAATAATCTTCTTAAAATATCTCAGGCTGAACGTTTCAGGACGTATATTTGTATTCCATTTTCTTCCCATCTTTAGTTATGAGAAATGTGTCTCAAATTTTTACAGATCTATTTGCTTCACCTGCACGGATACAAAATACTGCACTCTCATTTGTAAGTTGCATTACTTCTCGACGTTTGTTCCCGAAATGGAATGAACCCAAATACTGGGAAAATATACTTGCAGAAGCTTTCTGCCTGACTCCTGAGACACGAGAGTCGTATTTATGTCTCCTGAGAGGCTTTAGTGGCATCTGTAGGGGAACCTAGACGCCCTGCCGCTCGGTAAGCAGCTTAATGCCGCTTGAATATCCTGCTGTAATGCTATTACTACGCCGTATTTGCAGCGACGTTGCGTACTTGATATCGCACACAAATGACACTTGTTACCTCTTACTGTTCCCATCTATGGCTTTCCCGTTCTCTTAAACCAGTTTTTCTCACTTCCGTGAAAATAACGACCACAAAGTACAAGAGGTGGAAAGATATCTCCAACGTAAGCAAGCTTCAAAGAAAGTTTTCAGTAGTAGTTTCACCGATCTTCTTGTAGCATCGTTAATGCAAACTAAAGCCTTGCATATTAATCATAAAATGGGTTTCCGTGTCATAAGGTTCTATGTTACAACATTCATAGTTATCGTCTTGACAAATATCGTCATAGTAGTGGCGTTAGACCAGCTGTTGTGTTACAGAATTTTATAGTGATGTATAAACTGAGTCGCCAAAGCCGTGGGACGGGTCTCCCATTTGAAGATATTCTATATGTGTAGCTAAATGTGGGGTATGACTGAAGAGTATAAATGACATCAGAGTATGTGGATAATGAATATGACAGCACGTCGCGAGTTATTCGACATTTAATGTGGTATGATAATCGATGAAGACGCATGAGTCACAACGTATTAGAGATTGTGAATGAAATCACTGTTACCCGTGGCTGGTCTCACATATCAATTGTTATGATGTTTTATGGTGAGTAAGAAAACTATTGCCCGCATCTCGTGATCGTGCGGTAGCGTTCTCGCTTCCCACGCTCGGGTTCCCGGGTTCGATTCCCAGCGGGGTCAGGGATTTTCTCTGCCTCCTGATGGCTGGGTGTTGTGTGCTGTCCTTAGGTTAGTTAGGTTTAAGTAGTTCTAAGGTCTAGGGGACTGATTACCATAGCTGTTATGTCCCATAGTGCTCAGAACCATTTGAGCCATTTAAGAAAACTATTGTTGTGCTTGTTCGGGTAAGCACAGCTCGTGATGAGCAACAGGTTCCCAATTGCCCCTGTGCGACATGGAGACACACACATCGATGCAGCCGAGCGGTGCGTGGTTGGTTGGTTTGGGGAAGGAGACCAGACAGCGTGGTCATCGGTCTCATCAGATTAGGGAAGGATTGGGAAGGAAGTCGGCCGTGCCCTTTCAGAGGAACCATCCCGGCATTTGCCTGGAGTGATTTAGGGAAATCACGGAAAACCTAAATCAGGATGGCCGGACGCGGGATTGAACCGTCGTCCTCCCGAATGCGAGTCCAGTGTCTAACCACTGCGCCACCCAGCTCGGTTAGCGGTGCGTGCAGAGAAGCATGGGCAGGGGAGCGATCTATGCGTCATGCTACTGAAGAAGCTATACGTTATACGACGATAGTTCAGGTATACATGCCGGCATCACAACCTGAAGATGTCTAAGGGACAGAAGAAGTGTTTGAGGATGTTGAACGGGTAACTCAGTACATTAAGGGAGATTGAAATCTAACAGTCAGGTGCTTGTAATGCAGCTGATGTAGCGGAAGGATCAGAAGAAGGTTAGACAAGAATATAGGCTTGGTACTGGGAGTGAGAAAATAGAAAAACTAACTGAGTTCTGAAACAAATTTCACATAGTAATAGCGGATACTCTGTTCAAGAAACAAAAGATGGGATGTACATGGAAAAGGCCGGGAGATACGGGAAGATTTCAATTACGTTACATTCTGAAGTCAGTTATTGAATTGTAAGACATACCTAGGAGCAGATATAGACTCAGAACACAACGTAGTATTGATGAATTGCAGGCTGTAGTTCAAGAGACGAGCCGGGAAGAATCAGGCACAATGTTGTGGGACACGGAAATATTAAGGAATGTAGAGAGATGCTATAGTTATTGCGATAGTGAATAGTTTAGTAATGAGCATCATCATTTTGGCTTTAGGAAAGGAACAGCCACCTAAGATGCAATTCGCACGTTGTAGCTGATAATGTGGAGCAAGACTAAAGAAAAATCAAGACACGTTCATAAGATTTGTCGATTTGGAAAAAGCGTTCGATAATGTAAAATAATAGAAGTCGTTTGATGTTATGAGAAAAAGAGGGATAAGCCATAAGAAGGACATGTAACATATAATATGTACAAGAACAAAGCGAGAACAATAAGACTGGATGAGCACGGACCATGTACTCGGATTAAAAAGGGTCAAGGCAGGGATGTGGTCTTTTGCTCCTGCTGTTGAGGCTATAGCCAGCCCGAGTGGCCGAGCGGTTCTAAGCGCTAAAGTCTGGAACCGCACGACCGCTACAGTCGCAGGTTCGAATCCTGCCTCGGGCATGGATGTGTATGATGGCCTTAGGTTAGTTAGGTTTCAGTAGTTCTAAGTTCTAAGGGACTGATGACCTCAGAAGTTAAGTCCCATAGTGCTCAGAGGAAACAATGACGGAAATAAAAGAAGGTTCAATAATGGAATTCAAATTCAAGGTGAAGGGATATCAGTGAGAAGATTCCCTGATGACATTGCTATATAATGTTTTGACTGGAATGAACAGTCTAATGAATACAGAATATGGATTGAGAGTAAATCGAAGAAAGTCGTAAGTAATGAGCAGAAGCGGAAAGGAATTCAGTGAGAATCTTAGCATCAGGACTGATGATCACGAAGACGATGAAGTCAAGGAATTCTGTTATCTGGGCAGCTAAATAACTCACGACGGATGGAGCAAGAAGGACTAAAAGGCAGTCTAGCACTTGCAAAAAGGGCTTTCCTCGTCAAGAGAACTCTACTGGTATCAAACACAGACCTCCATTTTAGGAAGAAGTTTCTAAGAATGTACGTTAGAAGCACAGAAATGTATTGTAGAGAAACATGGACTGTGGGAGAAACGGAACAGAAGAAAATCGAAGCATCTTAGTTGTTATGTTACGGAATAACCTTGAAAATTAGGTGGAGTAATAAGGTGAAGAACGAGAAGCTTCTCCGCAGAATGATGCTAGGGGGAGTTGTAGAGGGTAAATACTGTGGAGCATTGCCGGCTACTGTGAGTCGAACTTCACGAGTGCAGCGTGTGTGGGCCGCGATCGAGCCAAGGCCCGTCCTGTCACTCGGAGTTGGTCGGTCCTTTTCAGAAGTACACGGAACAGTGCCACATTTCATTTAGCATTGCGGCGTGGTTTTTCGTGGTCGGCATAACTCTTTGAGCTCGGCATAATCGTGGTATCAGCGCTGTTTACCTTCGCTGTGTTTTCCTGGTATTAAGAACTTTCCCATTTACAGTGGCTGTTTGCGCAAAAAGGGGCAGCTAGCAATCTATCGTCACATTCCTTTAAAATGAATGGGAATGACAGAGGAGAAGGATGAGAATTCTCAATTCGCATAAGCGACGGGTACTGCTTATTTGCTTTGAAACAATATTTTTGTACCATGCAGAAAGAATTGAAACTTTTGGGTGATAATGAAAGAGCAAAAACTTACAACGATCGACATGCGCGATTTATTGTTCTGTAAATCATGAAGCACTTTCTGCTAAATTTGCAATCACGAAGAACAAGAAGAAATCGATGCTAAGAAAAATAAAATTTCTGAAGTACCACCCATTATTCCATTTTCAATTGGAACAGTTTTCAATGGAAATAGAGTATGGAGATATTATACATAACTGCAAAGTACTTCGTTTAAGTCAAGAGGCAAGCCTGGAACTATTTTTCGATTTAAATCTCACTATTGTTGAGTTTTTGAAGGAGAACAGTGTGCAGGAAACAAAACTAGAACATCTATAATAAATTGCAAACTTCACATGTTAAGTAGGCTTTACCGCGCACTGCCCACAGTAGAACACTGCAACCTAACATTTTTTGTATTGATGGAGATACATTTAGAAGGGAACTATAATAAAGACAATCCAATTCCCTAATCTCAGAGGCATTAAAGAAAGCGCGAAGTTCAAATATTTCACTGTGGCTTTGAAAGAATTAAAACAATTTTATAAACGTCTTGGCAACATTCTCAACCTTACATTTGTTTACCAGCTGTTTACGAGACTGTTTGACGTTTCAGTTGGAAGTGTCCCTCTGGATGTAACTCAATGACCTGCAAGGTAATTCCAGTTTTAATTAAAATTTTCTTTTGCGTTACAACTTTTCAGGGCGTCTACATTGCATTTCTGAGGTAGATTTCCCAGGTGTCCATTATGACGCTGTAAATTTGCTGCAATATTTCAATCGATACATTTGTGTGAAAGATCTTTTCTTTGATTACAAAACTAAATAAATCACAATAACATGGCAACTTGGGTGCGAAATTCTGCAAGATGCTTTTCGTCTGTCCCTATGCCAACAGTTTGTACAAGATAAATATTATATTATGTCATCAGGGCAACAAAAATAATTAATTAATACTGTAAACTCATTTTATTTGTGATATGTGTTCTTGATAAATGTGAAACACAAAACCAAGTCTAATGCAGTGCGACTGTACTGCCATTTACATGTGGAGCGTTTGCTGTTTTCCCCGTTTCCCCATCCTCATACTCAGACAGCACGGCATCGCGGTGGGGGAAATGTGAAGCGATGGTGAGCACTTTGGCACTCGGGCCTGGGCATTGCCCACAAGCCGAAATCTTGGTCACCGAAAAGGGGGTCGGTGGTTTTGGTTTGCGAGGCCAGCACTATACAGGGTGGATATTCACCATCGCAGAGACAATATTTCCACAAGTGCAAATAGCCACACGACGTCACGTCGTCACCCCCTGTGCCAAACAGGGCCATCGACAGTGTACTGTTGAGACAGATAGCCGCAGGATTTCAGGAACCCTGTGTTAACAGGAATGTAAGGAGACTAATGTAATGAAAAGGATTCAGAGGCCGACGACCGATTCTTGTGCTTTGATGCCACCTCGATACAGAGCTAATCGACTGAAATTGCCCCGTCAACATCGGTATTGGATGTTCGAACAGTAGTGTCGTTTATCACCGTCCAATGAACGTTTGCCTTAGTTGTAGGGAGCTGACGGAAGCGATGAGAGTGGAGCGCTTGCTTCAGGAAGCTGTTGATTATGCCCATTACCAAGTTACTATTCAGGGGGCGATAGGTCAGTTATGCTCTGGGCTGTATTCATATGGTTGCAGTAAGCCCCTGTGCACCCCCAACAAATGGAAACAACTCAGATGCAGGAGAGCAAGGTTAGGTTAGTGTAGTTCATTTAATCTGGTAGGAAAACTGTAGTATGGATCGGTCCTAATTACATAGTTACTCATAAATATCAGGCCTAATTACACAACTACATGCAAAGCGTTACACAATGACTGCCTAAAGTAGCAATATAGCTAAAAATGACGATGCCATGCAACTGGTGTTATCCTGCTGGGAAAAAATTTCACAATACCACTCAAAGCAAATAGCAGGCTACAACATACAAAGTGGTAGGAAAAGGCTGGTGTATAAGGTACTATCTTTACTTTTTTTTCTTGTTGGGAAATATATTGAACTGACGAGATGCTGGTGTTGGATAGAGAGGAGTTTAATAAGTATATTACCTGTAAGAATACAGTTGAGGACTCTATCTATCGCTGTTAGACGTTGGATTTTACTACAGGCACGTGCTCGAAAGTCACCCTGCAGCCCAGGTAGTCGAAGCCTATACATCTAACCACAACTGATGCAAAATGTGATACTGTTCTAATCACACATCGAAATCGTCATGAAGAGAAAAGAACCAGCACTCAAATTCAACAGGTCATAATGCAACACGTGTACTTTTGATTGGGAAAAAAGTTATTGAAATAACACAACTACTACAAAAACGATCCCAGAAGATTGTAGATGGTCAGCAGTTGCAGCTGTATCCTCCCCGATGGGTACTCACGAACTACCAATATGGAGGTAGCCTTAAGCCCCCCCCCCTTCAACCCCTAATCCGTCCCTCCCTCCCCTCACCGTAGGTACGCGTAGAGGTCTCTTCTATCTTGCCGCTGATGGTCCACAAAGAGATAGATCCTTCTGGTGGCGTCCATATACAGTCTCCAGCCTGCAGAAATCAGTCACAGATAGACAAAAGGTAAGAACAAGACGCTTCATGCACTATCTTAAACCTATTTCTCGAAAAGACTGGAGTCCCCCCAATGAATAACAACAGCTAGGAAAACAGAATGCCCTCTGCGTAATATGACCGCAGACCCCGCTGTATCTGGAAGCACAGTCTTCCTCAGCTGTGGCTGGAGCAGCCTTCAGGGTATTGCATGAGCTCACAGTGTCCTTGATGATAATAAAAGTCCTTTTTCCACTAAAACCGGCGCTATCCATTTTCTTTTAGTCTTACGAGCAAAATCGGTACATTTTTACCTTTAATTGCAGGATATGCACTGTTTGGGGAAGGAAACTTCCGGGTTGGTTCTATGGCTAATGTTGGACAAATACATACTGCATTAGAGTATTAAGAGAGTGGCATTCTGCACGACTAATACTTCGCAAACCATATGCCATTAATAATATAGCATTTTTACTTGTACAGCAGCGTAACCATCGAAGTTTGTGTTTATGCTCTACAATCATTTCTCTCATGCTGGTACCTTCCTGCTACTGACTCCAGACAGTGGAATAATGCTTCTGAATAGATGTTATGGTTTATTTACACGACAAGTTTCAAACTCCATCCGTATAGCATTAACATAAAGCATTTCTTAGGTACAGAACAGTGTAACCTTATGATTGTGTGTTTATGCTCAAGGATAATTTCTCTCATGCCACTACCTTCCTGGTACTGACTGCAGACTGTGGAATAATGATTCAGAATTTATATCACAGTTGATATATGTGAAATGTTTCAAACTCAATTCATCTGGAGCTCCACCACGTATAAACCACATGTTTCCTCTTAACCAACTGTTATATCACTGCAACACTCTCACGTCTACTATACACCGATGAGAGGCACTACCCTCCTCAACACGCATGCATCTGGAGAGATCTTGTGCATTTGCATGGGCGCCATGGGTAAGATTTTTGCTGCAGGGAGAGTGGTCATGGACAATGTTGGATGGATCTGTCAATCTCCGACTTTACCCTATGAATGCGAGAATTCTCTGTGACTCCCAACCACAGAGGGAAAGATGACCCGTCCTAATCATGAATTCTACACTATGACTGATGCACTGGAAATCGGTAGATAACCTAATTGCATCGGTATAGGACGCTTTCTGGTATACTTTGGCGTATGCGGACGAAATGATGTACCGCACAGTCATCTAGCTGCATTTGCAATATAGTACATTGTGCTTACAAAGTAGTGGTAGGGTGATTTACTGATGATGCAGAAATCGGAAAGCATTCTGCTGTTTCATTGACTGGCGTTGAAATTACCGACCAACTGGTAAAATTGCTAAAATTTACCATACTACCAACTGTGATGTGTATTACCATACATCGCCCCATATCTTTTACATTCTGTCCGTCCACTGGACGTTGTAGATTAGCAAGTAATGATTGACTGACACAGCTGGCTGAGATGGAGGGAGTCTTGGTGGAACACTGGATATCTGCTACTTGTCATTGTGGAGCATGGGATTAGACGTAGAGATTATTACCTTAGGATACTTGTTTGAAAGCGTTCCTTGATACTGGAGACTCATCCTGTTTCCAAGTGCTGCGATTCCTTCCACATGTTTTTTACGGTTTTATTAAATTCTTTTTTCATCAGTAAGATAACAGTGTCTCTTTTCATTTCTGTTCACTATCGCGTGTTTTGATGGGTCAACACTTTAACAGTTATCGCGTTCATGACTGCGCATTGAGGAAACAATGCTCATCGAAACGGGACACCTAGGCATCTGCTACCGTGTCGCTGTGGAAGATGAGGTTAACTGTACATGTCATCACCTTTGAATAGCTGTTGGAAACCCTCTACAATTCCGCAAACTCTTCCATTTCCCACATGTTGTGATGTCTTTCACATTTTTGTTAATGGGAAACAATCATCTGCGTTTCATTTCTAGCACCCTGTGTGTTGTGGGGGCTGTATAGTTTCCGCCAGGCAGTAGTCAGCTTTCTGTCAGAGCTAATGGATTGAAACGAGTTAATGTCGGTTTAGTACCTGACACAGACCGCGAAGTCATGCTAGAACAAGCAGTGTAAAAAACTGTAGTCGTACAATGTGCGGATGTGTTACAACTGAAAATACAATGTATTAAACTGCTTATGAAGGAACAATACGGGATCTCTCTCTTGTGTTTGATAGGCTGTTGGATATGGTCTTCTTCCAGTACAGTCGACTAAACTTTACACAGACTTGCGAAAGCGATTTCAAACACTCGCCACATGCTCCAATGGGGCAGTATATGTAATATGCTCGATGTCAACACACAGACGATTTTGTTCTTTTATCGATATAACAAAAGGGAAAGATGCTGTAAAATTTTATAGGAGGTTCTATTACAAGACAAGCATTCACGATTTGTTTAGTAAATACTGGTATGATATAGCTTGACACTGATTAAATTGGACTTGCCATAGAGTACAAAACAGCAATGTCCTCTTGAATTATAGCTTGCTATTGTTGAACGGAAAATGATTGTGTTCGTTCTGACATGTGAGCCAATGGCATGGAAGATTGTATACTCTAAAGTTATTTCATGTGTCTGAAATGTTTGTAATACACACATGCATCGCAGTTCATTTACAGACACTCATTTGAATGCAACAGACGCTCACAGGTTGTGTAATTTGTCCATAATGATAAAAGAAATTGTTTAATATAGATGTATTTTCTTGGGAGTTTAAATTCTCACTTTTTCTTTATTTTGATGATGTTTACGAAATAACGAGGACATTTTGCAGGGATCAGTAGTTGTTGCAGCAAAATAGTGGGAGATTTTATTCCCCAACTTTATGAATGGTGGACAGGTATAGGCCTCATTTGTAATCGGTGGTGGAACACTTCGCTGGATATCGCGAAATACTGAGATGCATATTGTATCCTGCAATCCACTACCAAAACTATACCGATTTTGTTCATAAAACTAAAAGAAAATGGATTGCACTTCTTTTTGTGGAAAGATAACATTTATTATCGTGGCGATTATATTCCCATTTCTAAAAGAAGCTTGATTATGAGAAATGCGTTGACATTAAATAAACGTGTTCTCCATCGCTGAACGAAGGTCACTTGCATGGGGCAGTCTGTGGGACAGTGTGTGTGTGTGTGGGGGGGGGGGTCTGTGGGTGTGGTCTGTGTGTGTGTGGGGGGGGGGGGGGGGGCGTGTGGGTTCTGTGGAAGGGACGTCATGATAGACAAATGAGCCCCGACCAGGTTGTGGTCTGACAGTGTGGGGTCCAGGCACGGCAGAGGAAGACTGAGCTCCCAGGTACAGAGCGGTCTGTGGTCGATTTACGTGAAGGGCTACCTGTTTTCGAAGTTGTTGTTGTTCCATGGATGGGGGAGGGGGGAAGGGTTCGAGTCATTCCGAGAGATGTGTTTAACAGATTGCATGAAGCGTCCTTTTCTTATCTTTTGTCTGTGACTTCTGCAGGCTAAAGAATATATATCGACACCACTAGAAGGATTTCGTTGCGGACCACCGGCGGCATAATAGAACAGGCCTCTATGCCTACCTACACTGAGGGGAGAGGGGAGATGAGGGGCTGAAGGGAGGGAGGGCGCCCATCGAGGAGGACACAGCTAAAACTGCTGGCCCTCTACAATCTTCTGGAGTCGGTTTTTGCGGTAGTTGTGTTATTTCAATCACTTTTTCCCAATCGAGAGTACATGTGTTGCATTATGACCCGTTTGTTATGAGCGATAGTTCTTTTCTTTTCCATGACAAATCCGATCTGTAATTAGAAGAGTGATGCTTTTTCCATTAGTTCTGTAGTGACCTCGATTACCTGGGCTGCAGGGTGATTGTCGAGCAGGCAGGCTAGCGAACTTTGACGTGAAACAGTGATAGATCGAGTCCTCAGCTGTATGCTTACAGGTAATAAACTTATTAAACACCTCTTTGTCCAACACTAGCATATAGTCAGCTGAATATATTACCTGCCAAAGAAAATAAAAAATAAAATTTAAAAAAAGCAAAAATAATACTTTACACCGCGGCCTTTCTCCTGCCAGTTGTAGGTGAAGGTAGATTTGGGTACGTCTGCCATTAGCTTTGAGTCATATTGTGAAATTTTTTCCCACGAGGATCACACCAGTTGTATGGCATCGTCAATTTTTGAGCTGTATTGCGATTTTAGACATTCCTTGTGCAACACTTTGCATATAGCCGTCTAATTAGGCTTGATCTTTATGACTAATTACGTAATTAGGACCGATCCTTACTTCAGTTGCCCAACGAAAATATATACAGTACCCTAACCTAACCTAACCTTCCTCTCTTGCATCTGGGTTGTTTACATTTATTGGAGCGTGCACTTGGACTTTCCATCCAGAAGGACCAGGGTTTGTGTCCCAGGAAGGGCACCGCCATTTTTAATTTCTCGCCAATTCCAGTGGGTGGGTTGGGATGTCAGCACAGCTCTGGGACAGAGAAATTACTGCGAAAATTCGAAACTCCCACCAAAATTAGAAATTCCCACATGGGAGGGGGAGAGTGGGAGGGGTGGGGAGGGTGCTGGGATCCACTTGTAAGCCGACGAAAACATACGTCGTCATCTGGGAGTGTTGGGGAAGGGTGGGAATGGTTGTGGGTGTAATTAGGTGATCAATTTAATTAATTTGCATATTACTTTGATATCAAAGCACCACCGTCTCCGTCCCACCAACTGGTCCGTCAAACACCTCTCTCAACATTTGTTAACGAGGTTGCCGGATCTCAGTATGCACAAGCAGATCACCCCGTTGCCAGCCTAACCAGGGTGGCAGTAATGAATTCTTCCAGCCAGAGAAGCTAATCTTTTAGGTTCAGAGGCTGTGGTTACTGGAGTGACAGCAATTCTGAGAAGGGCGGGACGGTCTAGGGTCCCTTCGTCGTGAAGTAGCCATGGCATGAATTTCTAAGTAACCGTTAGGCCAGCATTTGTGGAATTTCGCCATTAGCAACATATTAGAAACAATTAATCCAGAATCAATTTCTGAGTATTTAGTACAGCTATGCATCGTCAACAGTGTTTTTTTTTTGTGTGTATATGCTTGTAACAATCAATCTCGATTTGAAACAATTGCTTCTTCCCCACGATATGACAATCCTCTAACTAGTCAAGCCTACGGTGGTCTCTAATTGATGGAGAAAACTGGTTTGATACCTTAGTCTAACAATTAATTTCGTCGAATTTTGAAGTGACAATCAGTAGGCAATGTCAATCGATTCGTAACATTTTGCAACATCCGATCTGTGACTGGAAGTGTAAATTGTATTTAATTAGTATCTCTTTGTCAGCGAGCTAGGGCTGTAGTCGTTTCTTCTGCAACCGTTGTCCTAAGTTAGAGAAAAGTCTCTCCTCTACTGCTTGGCGTACGGAATTGTCCGGTCATAACACTGTTTGGACATTTATGAGATACTGTCGATTCCTGTCTAAGCTACAATAACCGAGCATCAACACACTGTTTGAGTCTTCTAACTGGTCTAATGCTGTCCTCCACGAATTCCTCTTCCGTGCCAAACTCATCATCTCAGAGAAATGTTGCTAATTTAGTGAAATGAAATGGCGTGTGGTTAGGGCCTCCCGTCGGGTAGACCAGTCGCCTGGTGCAGGTCTTTCGATTTGACGCCACGTCGGCGACCTGCGCGTCGATGGGGATGAAATGATGATTATTAGGAAACACAACACTCAGTCCCTGAGCGGAGAAAACCTCCGACCCAGCCGGGAATCGAACGCGAGCCCTTAGGATTGACAGTCTGTCACGCTGACCATTCAGCTACCGGGGGCGGACCTAATTCAGTCATTGAAAGCTTGATTTGCGATATTTAGTAATTATGAATCTACTCACAGTGAAGACGCCCTTTAACTGTTCAAGCTACGATACGCATTCTTGTAATTATAACAATAGTAATAATAATAATAATAATAGAAATAATAATAATAATAATAGAAACACCTATATGAAAACCCTAAATGACTGGGAGCAATAGAAAATGCGTGGACTGAGACTACAGTTCCGCGAACAAACTGCAACATTCTCTGACTCTTCTGACAGCAAGACACTGCACAGCAAATAGAAAACTAAATTTCAGTGCGGATTAACGGATTGTCGGAGACAGGCAGACCCAGCGAGTGACCACAGTGCGCAACCTGGCCGTACTGCTCCAGATACACCAAGGCATTGAGGACTGCTCCAGAGGGATGCACTTCGCTGTGTAGTCTGGCGAGCCAGCCGGGCTGTGTACCGCATGGGCACAGGCCTCAAGTTGCAGGCTGGGACTAGCAGGCAGCATGTAGCCGTCTACATCTACATCCACCGTAAGGTGTGTGTCAGAGGGTACCCTGCACCACTACTTGTCATTTTCCCTTCTCTTACACTCGCAAATAGAGCGAGGGATAAACGACTGCCTGTATGCTTCCGTACGAGCCCTAATTTCTCGTATTTTATCTTCGTGGTCCTTACGCGCAATGTATGTTAGCGGGAGCAGCATCGTTCGACAGTCAGCTTGAAATGCCGGTTCTCTAAATTTTCTCACTAGGTTTTCCGGTAAAAAACGCCGTCTTCCCTCCAGGGATTCTCATCTGAGTTCCCGAATCATCTCAGTAACACTGAAGTTTTGTTCTAACCTACCGGTAACAAATCTAGCAGACCCCCTCTGACGGTTCTAGGCGCTCAGTCCGGAACCGCATGACTGCTACGGTCGCAGGTTCGAATCCTGCCTCGGGCATGGATGTGTGTGATGTCCTTAAGTTAGTTAGGTTTAAGTAGTTCTAAGTTCTAGGGGACTGATGACCACAGATGTTAAGTCCCGTAGTGCTCAGGGCCAGACCCCCTCTGAATTCCTTCGATGTCTTCCTTCACTCCGACTTGCTACGGATCCCAAACAGTACTCAACAGCGTCCCATATGCGGTCTCCTTCACAGGTGAACCACTCTTTCCTAAAAATCTTCCAATAAACCGAAGTCGTCCATCTGCCTTTTCACATGCTCGTTCCACTCAATGTCGCTTTCCATCGTACCTTCGTTAACAGCCTTCAATGGGGCACCGTGTTAAATGCTTTCTGGAAATCTAGAAATATAGTCTCTGCCTGTTGCTCTTCATCCATAGTTCTTAGTATATCATGTGAGAAAAGGCCAAGCTGAGTTTCGCATGAGCGATGCTTTCTATAGAAAAAGGCTTGTGAAGAACTGATATGGTCAAATCTACTTTACGCTTATCTAACTTAATCTTGTTGTACAGAACCGTCCTCAGTGCCTTGGTGCCCATTTATACCTTACCGAGTTAGGAACACAGTAAATCAGAGGACCAGTTACCACGTAAAGAGTAGTTCTCTGGAAGAATAGTATTCCTGAAGTGGAAGCTAGGTGTAGGATTAAGTCTACTGTTCCCAGAAAGAAATTTTCACTCTGCAGCAGAGTGTACTCTGATACGGAACTTCCTGGCAGATTTAACACGGTGGAGATCGCATTTATTAAAATTCATCCACTTCCTTGCCACAGCTTACTAGTTAAGCTGCAAGAATTCCTTACAATCTGCTATATTTTTAACCTTGGTAGCAAATGTGAAACTTGTGACATGGCGGTCACTAAATGCAGGACTACAGCGCTTTCCCCTGTCACAGCAGCCATGAAGTTCTGGTCGAGTTAATATACAATGTCTGGTTTTAGGAAGCGGGTTATTCCACATTCAGTTATTCAAACCAAGATGTTTATGCGTCTCAGGTGAGGGGCATTTTCTTCGCAAGTCGCTTATGTAAATTCCTGTAGCAGTGTGCCAGAATAACAAGACAAGATTCCGGCAAGTTTGGGAGATACCAGCAAGTAAGCATGCTCCTTCCGCAGCAAGATATTTGCATTCATTTCTTGTATAAGTAATTGTGCAAGCATGAAACTGGAAATCAGGCGACCTGATGCTTCACACCGAGATTCATGCTGTATTTCCCTTACACAATGGATTTACCTTAGTCATTCTTCAATAAATTTCATTGCTTGTTATAATTATTCTTCCTTTGATATAGGCGTCTTATGGGAAATAACAACTTCTGAGTCCGCAGCTCGTGGTCGTGCGGTCGCGTTCTCGCTTTCCACGCCCGGGTTCCCGGGTTCGATTTCCGGCGGGGTCAGGGATTTTCTCTGCCTCGTGATGACTGGGTGTTGTGTGCTGTATTTAAGTTAGTTAGCTTTAAGTAGTTCTAAGTTCTAGGGGACTGATGACCATAGATGTTAAGTCCCATAGTGCTCAGAGCCATTTGAACCATTTTGAACAACTTCTGATCTAACTTCGAGTTTTAACAACTTATTTTCACTAAATCAAAGTGCTGATATTTCAGAACTGCCACCACTATGCTCCATATCTTCTTTTTACATTTTTCTCTCTAGATGGAAATTTAAAATCTTATTTTATAATTAAACCTTTTCAAAGTATTATGTTCTTCAGTCTTTACATATTCCACAACACTCCCACTTGCTTGGAACCATTCGCACCGGAGAGATGTTTTGCTACTGACATGATCATAAATTACCTTGTGTGTCCTGTTTTCAGTTATCCCATCATGGCTGGGAAACACCATTCTACGTTTTCTGATCATTGCATTTAGGTGTTAATGTTCTTTTACAGATATTAATTACACTTTTTCCAGTATTCATTGTTGTACTTTACTGGAGCACAATTTTTTCTTAGTTCTTTCTTCCCTTCCATGTTTTCTGTTGCCCCTGTTTTAATCATAGCCAGGCATTCTGCTGCATGTAAATATTCTGAATCTATAAGTGTAACTTTGCTTGAGAGGAAATAATTTCTTATTGTAAATATTTTTTGTCAACTGAATCGGCTGTCCCATTTTCCTTGATCGGAGTTTATTAGCCTTACTGTCATGGCCGTTTTTCTGCATTACCTCACCAAGATTCCCTCAATTTTCCTGTAAACTGAATTCTTTAAATTTGGAGCATATTTATATTTGTCAGGTTTTTTTCTATTTGGTATTAAATATTTGAAGTTCTACCTTTTCCACAGATCTTTCCAAAACGTTTCCTTTTTTTATGCCATTGGTGTGTCTCCGAACGGTATTCCCAGTTCGTCGACAAAAGCTAAATACTAAACTGTAATATTGTTGTTTTACACCCCAATTTTATCTCGTTACTTAATCCATTATTCTGAATTCTTCTTCCCATTGTCAGATAACCTGTTAAAAAAAAAAAGAACTAAACAAACTAGGAGATAAACTAACTCCTTGTCTAACGCTGGCTCGCATATCGAGAGCATCCGATACTCAATTCTGTGTTTCTTTAAAAGTTTTGCGAGAATTTTATCATCCACAACAAACTTTTTGAATATCTGAAACAGAGATGTGGAGTCAAGAGATTCGTAAGCTCTTTTGAAGTCCATAAACACAGCGATATGGGACTTGCATCTTGCTATTCTTTTTTGGACTGTGAGTTTAAGACTCAAAATATGTTCCACATATGACATTCTCTTCTGAAATAAACAGAGATATTCCGCAATGTTGACGTCTTCATGATTGTCTTGCCTATAACGTGTCACTTCAGAAGTGATCCTGTATTTGACTGGTAGCTGTGATATTCCTTTGCATTTGTTTGCATTAATTTCATCTCCTTTCTTACATAAATTGTGAATTTTGCGCCCTTGCTGAACTATGGAATTTCTTCTGTTAACCACATAATGTGCATTATTCGTTTTGACGTCTGCAAAAGACTTCCATCAGCGCACTTCTTCTTTGACTATTCTTCCTCCACCCCATGCATTGTTATTTTTCATGTCATGAATGACTTTTAAAAGTTCCTTCGTATCTGATGGCATCGATTCCAGAAACTTCACTTTAGCATTTTAGGTGAGAAGCCTATATTTTGGTCCGTCGTAGCTTAATAGTTTTTCTGAATATTTATTCACTTGTTGACAATTTCTTTTGCGGGTAATCGTAAGACAGCTTTCCTTATCCCTTTCGAAAAAGAACATTTGAGGGAGTATATCTTGAGAAGTTGTATTAAAACACATTTCAAGTTGACTAAGTTGGTGTTTGTCATAAACACAAGGTTCAATGCTGTTATGGCTATTGATCTTGATCAATAGCGTTGGTAGGTTTGTGGAGGAAGGTGTCATCAATGTCTACGCACAGGTCATGTAACTTGCATAAATAATGAGCCGCTGATTTGGTACGCGGTGGTGGCGCCCAATAGCGACCCAGATACGTGGAGATGGCGCCCTTTAGCGACCCAGATGGGTTCTATATGATTTACATCAGGTGAATTTTGGAGCCGAGACATCAACGTGGGTTCACTATAATTCTCCTCAAATCACTGTAGCACGGTTCTGGCTCCAAGATAAGCACAATTATATTACTGAAAGATGACATGGTGGAGGACATCAAGTATGAAGGGATTTCCACAGCTGTCAGCGTGTCTTCGATTAACACCACAGGTCCTATGCAAGCTCAGGAGAATATCTCCCACAGCATAATACTGCTCCCACCAGCTTGTGTCGGTGGCGCTCTGCACTCTCGAGACGCCGTTCACCTCGATGACGACGTTTATGGATGCGACGATCGATCTAGTGTATCAAAAATTTGATTCACCGGAAGAGCCGACAGGTTTCCATTGATCTACGGTCTCATGGCCTGAGCTTCTCTCACCAATTTCCCCATTTTCAGCCCATATCTTCGCTGGGGTGATCCGCCGTCCGTGTCTGCTCCGCTTACATACTATTGTTAGCGAGTCACGTGCCCGAAACGCCACCAGGCGCCATCCAGCGTCGCGGTGGACAGTGATCGTAGTGTTTTGGCTGATCAGTGTATGTTCAGAATGAAAAATATTATGCCGTGATACAGAATCACAACAACGATGAAACATTGCCCTAGGATAAAACATGTATTGCTTATTCAGAAAAGACCAAACCTAACTTAGTCCAATCGATTAGATTTAAATATCGGCATGTGCATGTAAATTGGTTCTCCACAAGCTACACGGTGTGTTACCCACGCTACACAGATTCGCATAAACACTTTATTACGTTTTACCGAATTCATGTTTGGTGACAGAGAATACGATGGTCGGTACGTCACCGCGTTAGCCACTATTTTGACTGACATTTTCTGCCGATAACATCAATAGAAACGAATATCATGCAGAAACGAATGCCACGTGTTTATCAAAGCGGTAATAGCCGGGGGGTACTTTGTTTACCACTTTCACATCCCTATGAGTCAGAGACTTCAAGGTTTCAGCATAGGTCAAATTCGATGACAATACGATATTAACCCACTTTCGTCAGTAGTGTGTAGCGGAGGATACTTTATGTTCCACTACTATTTCTCCCTTTTCCTTTTTCTGTTGCGAATGTTTCGTGATAAGAACAGTTTCTGGTAAGTGCGCGTGTGAGCTCGATTCTCTGTAATTTTTACCTTCGTGGTCGTTTCGTGAGATCATTATAGGAGGAAATTGAAATAATCCTGAAATTTATCACATGTCGCTGTTGTAATCTCATCAAAATGGTTAAAATCGATCGAAAAATTTTACACACACAGAAGAGCGAAAAGCAGAAAATAATTATTTAACTAAAATATTTTTGAATGTAACACGTTTTTCAAAACGAATTAAAAAGTATAAAACAATTTCTCCTTGCCCCACACAGATTTCTAACAGCATATAGAAAGTCATGAAATTCTGTGCTTCCGAATTTTTGGTAGCTGTGCTGTGCAGCTGTATAATTAAAAACGAAAAACGTGTAGTGCATGCATTACTTAACTAGTACGTAAGTAGTTACTTCCTCACTGTTATCTACCTCATGTGCCCCACGTTTTTCGTTCTAAGTTCTACAATTATTTTCATAGCTACTGCAAAATTCAGACGCACACATTTCCAGCAATATCTCTTTGGAATTAGGAATCTTTATGGGGTAGGACAAATTATTTTATTATGCTTATCCATTACGGATATTTTAGAACCGTGACTGTATATTAATGTAAATAAATTATACACAACTGCAACCAGTCACTTTTTTCATTAATAATGCTTTATTACATTAACCGGTTTTCGAACCCTTTCAGGTTCATCTTCAGATGATTTCGGGAGAATCCGGGAAGCTACATCATTATTGGTAGGAGCATAATGCTGGGTGCTGGT
The DNA here is from genome assembly GCF_023898315.1 of Schistocerca nitens. NCBI lineage: Eukaryota > Metazoa > Arthropoda > Insecta > Orthoptera > Acrididae > Schistocerca > Schistocerca nitens. The sequence goes on along the minus strand of NC_064617.1, from coordinate 467,353,569 downwards.
TCTATGGCAGAAAGATGGGTCACACTTTAATGTATCGCCATGACTATAGATTATCTGTCGATATGGGTGTGAATTTAGTTTTTACTTACTGCGACAGTATAGGCGGATTTTTTCGTATCTGTCTGCATCCATTTTGAAGTCCAGAACACTTTCACACAAACCATATTAGTTCACACTTTAACAGTGACACTTCACCAGCATCCAGCATGCGCTTTACAACTGTTGCTTATAACAAAGATCTTGACAGAGAGATATGGCATAAGCCTACTTTGTACAGAGATGAAATTTGTTGTTCTTTACATGTGTTAAAGTCGATATAAGGGCAAGTTTTTTCATCAGAATGGTGATAACATGAGAGCACTAGAGAAACTAATAATAAATTACTACAAGAATAAATTTCGGTGATCTGTTATGTTATTTCTATTTGTATGTTACAGGCAGTTTTTTTTATATTAAACATGAAAAAAATTCTTTAGCTGTTGACTAATTTTATTCTAATATTAGAGTGATCTGGGATATTGGTAAAGGCAGCTTATGTTTGTTCCAGCTAGAATTAATATGTATAAAGTACTGATTTATGTTAGCAATGGAGGGCTTTAACATTTAGAGATATGGTACATGTCTTATTCTGTGGTAGTATATTACATTGACACCAGTGTGGTTAGGATGTAAGGAGAGGCGGGGGGGGGGGGGGTCATTGGGAGGGGGTGGGGTTGGGGAGCTGGTGTATGTTTTATTGGGTGGTTACTTGTTTTGAACTAGTAGATCTTCAAAGTTCTGAAGGAAAAATTTGTTTCTCAGTTCAGTTTGATCATTAAGTAGGCAGTCAGGTGCTGTATTTGTGTAGACAAATATTTCAATTTCTTCAAGAAGGTCAAGTATTGTGCCTTTGTTGGCAAAATGTAGTATTCGGAGATTCTGTTCTATGTTGTTTGCAGAATGATTGTGTTGGGCAAGATGTGAGGCAAAGCTGGACTTGTTCAGGTTGTTAAGACGGAGTGCATCCATGTGTTCTTTATATCTTGTTGTGAAGCTTCTACCAGTTTGTCCAATGTAGAAGCTTGGACATGAGTTGCAAGTGAGCTTGTACACACCTGACTTTTGATATTTTTGTATAGTGGTTTTGGTGGTGTGTATGATTTGATTTTGTACTTTGTTGGTGGTGAATAAACTTATTTTTATGTTGTATGTCTTGAAGAGGTTGGCAATTTGGTGAGAAAACTTCCCTAGGAGAGGCAGGCTAACAAATGTGGTTTTCTTGTTTGTGGGTGGTTGTTCAGCAGTTGGTTGATTTAGTTTTGCTGTATGGATTAGTTTATCTATTATTGCAGGGTTGTACCCATTGGTGGAGGCAATTGATTTAATAATTTCTGCTTCTTTTTGTCTTTCATTTGTGTCCATTGGGATTTTCAGCATGCGATTAACCATTGTTCTGAAGAATGCTTTTTTATGTTGGTCTGGATGGCAAGAGGATTTGTGTATGGTAACATTGGTGGTTGTTGGCTTTCTGAAAATTTTAAATTTATGCTTCTGATTTTTATTTGAGATTGTTAGATCAAGATAGTTAATGCCCTCTGGTGTTTCATGTTCTACTGTGAATTGGATTTTATTGTGTATTTTATTAAGTTCTTTGGCTAGATTATTTATTTCTTCTGTTGCTCCATTGAACAGAATGAGTGTGTCATCAACATAGCGTTTGTAATAAAGCAGCTTATCTTTTAGTTGTGTTTGGGACCTGAAAAAGTTATTTTCAAGGTTATTGATATATATGTCTGCTAGCAAGCCTGCAAGACTACTACCCATTGCCAGTCCGTCTTCCTGAATGTAAAACTTGTTGTTGAACAGGAAGTAGTTGTGTGACAATATGAGTTCCAGGATCTCTATGAGTTCATAGATTTCAGCTCTCCCCCTTGTCCCATGTTTCAGTAAGTTATTTCTTATTAAACTAATTGTTTCCTTGACGGGTATGTTTGTATATAGGTTTACTATGTCAAGAGATGCAAATTTAGCTGTGACTGGGATGGGGATATCTTTTATACTATTGATGAGCTCATAACTGTTTTTAATGGAGTAGTTATTTTAAAATACATATGTCTTGCGGATAATATCATTAAGGTTTTTGGTGATTTTATAGATTGGGCTATTGATAGAGTTCACAATGTAATAAAGCATTATTAATGAAAAAAGTGATTGGTTGCAGTTGTGTGTAATTTATTTATATAAATTATTTTATATTTTTAGTCCGTTTTAAAAAGTGTTTATTTAAATAATTACGTATTTCGATATTTACATTAGCGTCACAAAGGTAAATACGTGCCGACTGACTGTGGTAGAACAGTGCACAGTTTTGTTGCAGATTATGTATGGTGAAGAAATTTTACTAATCAGTAAATTTGATAAAATAATGGAGAAGTAACAATAAAACTTTATATTGGTTGTAGCTGTACATCTTGCAGAAGGAATGTAGATGTATGAGGCCCAATGATTAAATGAGTGGTCTCATCTTTGTTGTGTGGTACGTGTTCTACTGTGAGAGCACAGGTGAGAACTACAGGCACAATTATTTGCACTGGGTGCGCATTTTAGCTTGTCACGCACGAATCGATGTCATTCACATTCCAAGTAAAAGTTCAGTTCTATGAGTTGTCGCTTCTCTAGTACAGAATTTACGTCAGTTGTAGCTTTTTCACTCTCCGAAACCAATAAAAAGAACCTCCAAGAGTTCAAGAATGGTTTTTATAGGCCAAGCGACCGGTTCCTGGAAGAACGAAATCTCTCTTCCACGTTCCAGCCTCCGTGAAATGGGAGAACCTGTCTGGACCTACCGCTCTCCTTAAGCTGAGGATCGGAGCACCTTACGACGAAACTGCCGCGGACAATGGGGCCGGAGTGGACAAAGGAGTGTTCCTGGTCGTAGCGCCGACCCGGCCGCACAAAAGCGCGGCACGCACGGCCGCAGCCTTTGGGAGCACCGACCGACACCTGCTGAGGTTGCCCATTGATCGGTGACCGGGAAGTGACGCTTCCGCGGAGCACCGCTAATGGCAGCGTGCGGCCGCAAATAACGCAACAGGCCGGCGAGCGACGCCGGCACACGAGTCCACAGCCACCTCGGTGAGCTACTGCTGCCTCTCGTTGTTCTTGCAAATAAACGACGGGCGTCCAGCAAGTAATGTAACACTTTTTTTTCTCAATGCACGATGGTTTTATTCAGAATTCCATTACAACATGTTATTGCAAACTCTTTTGCCTACAACACCATATTTTTCGATATAATCTCCGTTCAATACGACGGCTTTACATCATCTTACTAGGAGAGCCTGTATGCCCACGTGGTCTGACTCCACGCCGGAATCAATGTCTTGTTGCATCAATAATCTCCCAATTATCCACCTACTGCTTCCCGCCGAGTGCACCCTTCATTGAGCCAAACAGACGGATGTTGCGAAACCCGGGCTATGTGGTGAATGTCAAAGAACAATCCAGTGAAATTTCTCCGAGCTCCTCGAGGATTTGTAGCCTTTTGTAAGGCCTTGCGATGTCGTGGAGCAGGGGAAATTTGTTTGCATTTTTGTGGCGACGAACACGCCGAAGTGGTTTCTTCAACTTCCTGAGAGTAGTGCAATACATTTCACAGTTGATGGTTGCACGTTGAGGCAGGACATCCACCAGGATAATCCCCCCATCAGTGTCACAGAAAACTGTCGCCATGGATTTTCCAGCTGAGGACGCGCCTCTGAGCTTCTTCTTTGCAGGAGAGGGGGTGTGGCGCCAGTCCATGGATTGCCGTTTTGTTCCCGGTTCCAAGTGATGAACCCATGTTTCATGGCCTGTGACTATGTTCGACAAAACATTTACACGATCATCATCGTAAAGTACAACCAGTTCCACACAGATGATCCTTCGTTGCTCTTTGTGGTCTTCTGTTAGGTGGTGAGCAACCCAGCTGACATATAACTTTGAGTGCACCAACTGGTGTCAGGACAGCCATCAGAGGAATCCTGCCCAGCATCGTGGCAGCGTAATAGGTCCTCTGCTTTTTACGGTTTACATAAACGACCTGGTTGATGGTATTGACAGCGGGCTTAGACTGTTTGCCGATGATGCTATACTCTACAGGAAAGTAGTATCAAACGAAAGTTATGAACAAAGCAATGAGGATTTGCAGAAAATAAATGCGTGGTGTAATGACTAGCAGTTGTCTCTCAATATTAGTAAGTGTAACCTACTGTGTATAACAAGGCGAAAATCCCCATTAATGTATAAGTACAAGAGAAATGATCAGTCTTTGGAAGCGGTAACATCAGTCGAGTATCTGGGTGTGACTATTCGACATGATCTCAAATGGAATGATCAGATTACACAAGTAACGGGTAAGGCGAACTCTAGATTTCGGTTTATTGGTAGAATCCTGAAGCGATGCAGTCCTTCAACAAGGGAGATAGCTTACAATACGTTAGTTCGTCCAGTCTTATTGTTCGTCTGTATGGGACCTTTGCCAGTTGGGTCTGATTCAAGAGATTGAGAAGGTCCAAAGAAGAGCGGCAAGATTCGTGACTGGTACATTTAGCCATCGCGAGAGCGTTACAAATCTCATAGAAAGTTTGAAGTGGGACACCCTTGCAGATAGACGACGCGCTAAACAGAAGGGGCTGCACACTAAATTCCGAAATCCAATCTTCGCCGAGGATGTAGAGCATATATTATTACCACCAACTTTCAAATCACGTAATGATCATCATTCAAAGATAAGGGAAATAAGAGCTCGTACTGAGGCGTTCAGACAGTCGTTTTTCCCTCGCGCGATCCGCCAGTGGAACAGCTGGGGCGGGGGATATGACTTTGGCGTGAATTGTATCCTACGCGACACTCCGCTTGGTGGCTAGCGGAGTATATATGTAGTAGATATGTAGATGTAGAGGTGTTTCATTGTGATCTCTTGATCACCTCAAATCAGAGCATCCGTACGTTCCAACACTGCACGAGTCACAGCTGTGTGTGGCCTGCTGGCAGATGGGGGACGAAGAAGTTTGTGAGATCTTGTTGCGGTGATGACAGACGCCTCGCCCAGCGACTCACTATACTTTGGTTCACTGCCAGGTCTCGGCTGACATTCTCTACAAGCGCCAAGGAATATCTGCCATGCTCTGGTTTTCCACTAAAAAAAAAACTCAATGACAGCTCTCTGCTCGGAATGTATCTTCGTTATAGACCCCATTTTGAAGGCTACGTATCTCCAACACCTATCGGAACTTCATGAAAGTATAGGAGTTGAACAGGGATAGTCTACTATGTTCCACAACTAATTCCGCCATTTTTTCGGATGAAATTGTTCCTGATTCTCCCTCATATTTGGTTTGATTGCTGCATGGTCATAGCACGTCTGAAGAACGTTTTTTATCGTAATGATGTAGAACAAGTCACGTAACAGAAAATGGACTTATGTGACCAAAAGTATACGGACATCTTTACGAAATGCGAATTTGTTGTTATATAGAGGTCACGACGCTAGAAATTTGTTGCGAAATGCAGGAAGATCTGCAGAAGATCGATGCTTACTGCAGGCAGTGTCAATTGACCCTTAACTTAAACAAATGTAACGTAGATCCTTAACTGTATGATTACAGAATTTCAAAACAAGCAGTGGAAGCAGTTACTTCCATAAAATGTCTAGGAGTATCGTTACTGAGCGATTTAAGTAGAAGGGCAACATAAAATTAATCTAGAGTAAGGCAGATGCCAGATTCAAATTCATTGGAGGAATCCTCAGGAAATGTAGTCCATCAACAATGGAAGTGTCTTTCAAAACATTCACGAGGAGAATACTTCAGTATTGTTCGTCAGTAAGGATTCTGTACCATACAGGACTGATAGAGGAAATAGAGAAAATCCAAAGAAGAGCAGCACGTTTAGTAACAGGTTAGTGAAGTAAGCGCGAAAGCTTCGCGGGAAAAATAGGAAAAGGGGGAACTTGAAACTAGCACACATTGTACCCTCAGCCACATACCGTAAGGTGGCTTGCAGAGTATAGATGTAGATGTAGATGAATGCTGACCATCTGTATGTCATGAGAGACGTACCTGCCGGTGTAAAAGGAGGCCGATAGTACTGTAAGTAGAGAAGCAGTAACAGCAGCACGGGTTACTCGGCAGAGCTCAGTGACTTATATAACCAGGACATGTCTTTGGAAGTGACTCAAGTAAGAGCGGTTCTAGGGGCTTTCGCCTGTAACTGCGCTACCGCTACAGACGCAGGTTCGAATCCTGCCTTGGGCATGGATGTGTGTGATGTCCATAGGTTAGTTAGCTTTAAGTAGAGGACTGATGACCTCGATGTTGAGTCCCATAGTGTTCAGAGCCATTTGAACCATTTTTGTGAAGTGGAAACGTGAAGGAACAACAACTAAACCAAGACCAGACAGACCTCATGTTCTGACTGCGAGAATTAAAAAAATGGGGTACAATGTTTGAGCTGCTCCTCATTAACCACACATTTCCATATGGAGCAGTGAGTGACACTCGATTTGGTGTAAAGAGCGATGCCACTGCAAAGAGAATGAATGCAAACGAGTGAGAATGGTTTGTGGACAGTAACGTTTCTGAAATGGACTGATTTGCCCAGTTTTGACTGGAACATCTTTGATGTGAGTTTCAACGTAGACTTCGCTCCAGAATAAAGCGTCCAATATCACTAACATCTAGTTTCGTATCTTGAGAAAGAATGGGCGCTGATCCTCCACTGACATTCAGACACCTCATAGAAACTGTCCCCAGCAGTGGAAAGCCTTTATAAAGGCGAAGTGTGCATACACACAGTATTAATGTGCACTAATATGGATCCGGGTACTTTTCCTCATTTAATGGATACGTGATTAATTTCAGTGAATGGTTACATCCTGGCCATTTACGAGTATCTGCATGGCACACAGTCCTATTTTGACCTAACGAACATGTTATGTCCCATTAATCCAACTACACTAAAAATTGTTATTCACATTGTAAGAGATTTTAAGCAAAATTTCGTCTATGAACTAGAAGGAGTTGTCCAGAGTATTTTAGGTTAGACTTAAAACTTGTTTTACAGTTTACCAGACGTTCTGTGACACTTGGTAAATGATAATTTATTTTTGTTAATGCCACAGAGCCAGTGGCAGCATTAATAATGAGTAATTGCTGTCTTTTGCACAATTGGTACTTCCTTTCTAAGTGATGTGTTACGTAACAAAATTATTCCCAAAATCAGTACCGAGTTGATATATCCAAATTATATTAAGAGGATAATTCTTTTGTTTCCACGATTATCCATTATATGAAGAGCGAGAGTATCTGAACTTAATTCTTTGAGCTGCTCAGTAATGTGTTTCATTCAGGTCAATATTCCATCAGTACGTAGGCGAATATATGGGTACCATTCCAACCTGTCTACAGACTGCTGTTCATGTGCTACATCAATATTCTTAATAGACACTGTTTGTTGTACAGAACTGAATACTACATATTTCTTCAATACTAAGGAAGAGCTTGTTTTCAGAGAACCACTTAACAGTTATTTGGAAAGCATCGTTGCAATTTGCAGCGTAGTTGTTTGTCTGACTGAATTCGTTACAATATTAGTATCATCTGCAAAACGCACCAGTTCTGCTTGATGAAAGTTAAGTGGAATTTCGCTGAAAATATCTTCTTACCCTTCCTCTGTCCATATCCTCCTCTCCCTCTCTCAGTTCATCTGCTGTCTTCCATCTGCCTACTACCCTCTACACACCCCTCCCTGTCTCTTGTATCGCCCTACTTCTCCACTCTCTCTGTCCACCTCCTTCCACCCCTTTCTACGAGCATTTCCTCCTCCTATTCTCTCTATCACCTTCTTCCCCACTTCCTCTTCTAATTGTCCATTACTGCTCTACACCTTCCATCATCTCCTCCACCTGTCTGTCCACCTCCTTCCCACTCTCTCTGACAATCTCCCATTCCCCTCTGCACATTGCCTCTCCCCTCTCTCCATCGGTCACAAATTCGCTATCTCTCTCTGTCCACCATATTGTCTTCCACACACTCTTTGTTCATTTCTCATGACCTCTCTCTCTGCATCTCATCCTGACTGTTCTCTTTCCATTTCATCCTATCCCCGTCACTATCCCCCTCCTCCATATCTTTCTGTCACCTCTTTCTGAGTGTGTTTCGCCATCTACCCTCTCTGTTTATCGATCTTGTTTCCTCCACCTCTTTGCTCAGCCATGCACATCCACATGTATAGCACCTGCAAGGCATTGCCAATACTGCTAAATCAGGATGCCTCTTCCCCACTTCCTCCATTCATTTCATCCTCCCTTTGGCCATCTATCTCCTCCTCCCTCCCCTGTGCCCATCACCTTCTACCCCATCCCTGTCTCCTCCTCCTCCTATCTCTGGCCACTTCATTAACCTCCACTTTCTTTCCTCCCTCCCTCCCTGCTCAGCCACTCCCATCCACGTGTGCAGACCATGCAAGGCATACTGATATTTCCAGCACAGGGCAGCCTACATATCAGCGGTAGATTACCATTTTTCCTCCTACATCCGCTCTTATGGGAGTTAGGAGAGTATAGCTCACACAGAGCTGTTTGTCATACAGCAAACAATATGTGTATCAGATTTCGTTGTAACTGATCCATTGGATTGGGATAACATACTGGACACACACACACACACACACACACACACACACACACACACACACACACACACACACACACACACACACACAACATAAGCACTTATGCTCAAAAATAACGCTGATACATGGTGAAACAACCCTCTGGTGGGCTGTTGGAAGGTGTAAATCACCTCGGGGTATGACCACGAGTTGCATTTGACTTGCGGTCGTCGAACGGTGACTCTGGTAGCAGTCCACATAAGCAGAGCTGTGTTGGTGCATGTCAGAGTACGGTGCAGCGAGTATGTGTGCAGGCGTTTTCAGACGTGCTAATGGTGACTGTGTGTTGTAAATGGCTCAAAGAACGCCTTTTGATGACGTTATGAGGGGCAGAATACTGTTGCGACTGGAGGCTGGTCAAAAACAGCAGGTCATAGCACGGGCCCTCCGTATGCCACAAAGTGTGATCTCAAGATTATGACAACGATTCCAGCAGACAGGAAACTTGTCCAGTCGCTGCAGTACTGGACGTCCACAGCGTACAATACCACAAGAAGGCTGATATCTCACCATGAATGCCCGCAGGCGTCCATGGAGTACCGCAGGTAGCGTTGCTCGGGACCCTACTGCAGCCACTGGAACAGTTGTATCCAGGCGCCCAGTCTACAAATGACCGAACAGACATGGTTCACTCGCCCGGAGACCTGCAAGGTGCATTCCACTAACCCCTGGTCACAGGAGAGCCCGTAAAGCCTGGTGTCAAGAACACAGTACATGGTGATTAGAAGAGTGATCCCGGGTTATGTTCACGGACGTGTCCCGGTATAGTCTGAACAGTGATTCTCACCGGGTTTTCATCTGGCGTGAACCAGGAACCAGATACCAACCCATTAATATCCTTGAAAGGGACCTGTAAGGAGGTCGTGGTTTGATGGTGTGGGGTGGGATTATGATTGGTACTGTAACAGGCCAGGTGTATCGGGACGTCATTTTGCACCACTATGTCCACCTTTTCACCCCTGCATGTCTTTAACTGAGGAACTGTAACAGGCCAGGTGTATCGGGACGTCATTTTGCACCAGTATGTCCACCTTTTCAGGGGTGCAGTGGGTCCCACCTTCCTCCTGACAAATGATAACGCACGGCCCCACCGTGTTGCCATCGTGGAGGAGTACCTTGAAACAGAAGATATCAGGTGAATGGAATGGCCTGACTGTTCTCCAGAGCCGCGCGGGTTTAGCCGAGCGGTCTAGGGCGCTGCTGTCATGGACTGTGCGGCTGGTCCCGGCGGAAGTTCTAGTCCTCCCTCGGGCATGGGTGTGTGTGTTTGTCCTTAGGATAATTTAGGTTAAGTAGTGTGTAAGCTTAGGGACTGATGACCTTAGCAGTTAAGTCCCATAAGATTTCACACACATTTTTTTTTTTTTTTTTTTTTTTGTTCTCCAGACCTAAACCCCATTGAGCACGTCTGGGATGCTCTCGGTCGATTTATCGCAGCACGTCTTTAAACCCCTAGGACACTTCAGGAGCCCCGACAGGTCTGGTGCAAGAATGGGAGGCTGTACCCGAGCAGCTGCTCGCCCACCTGATCCAGAGTATGCCAACCCGTTGTGCAGCCTGTGTATGCGTGCATGGTGATCATATCCAATATTGATGTCGGGGTACATGCGCAGGAAACAGTGGTGTTTTGTAGCACATGTGTTTCGGAATGGTTTCTCAACTTATCATCAATACCGTGGACTTACAGATGTGTGTCGTGTGTGTTCCCTTTGTGCTTATACTATTAGCGCCAGTTTTGTGTAGTGCCACGTTGTGTGGCAGCACGTTCTGCAATTATCCTTAATTTATGAGCAAGAGTGTGTATACATGGTGTTTCACCAAATGTGTTTGCCTCTGTAAGTTACGAAGTAATAGGCGACGAAATATTTATTGCGGTAGGTCACCATAAGAAACCTTACACTATCTGCGGAGCTATGAACATAGTTTATTGCGTTATTATCCAAATATTTACAGCAAAAATATACAATTTTTAAATGGAACAATAGTTGTTTCTATCACGCACTGGAATCAGTAACACCAGCTGTGTATACATCAATTTAAATTACATTTCTATCACTTTTAATTTGGAACTACAACCCTTCAAAGTTTCAATGGCAGATACCATACGCTGTACATAATACATGGCTGTGTGGTGGGTGATGGATATTCTGGTAGTGGGAAGTTGATTTAAATGAGATGTTCAAATGTGTGTTCATATTCCTGAATGCACAATGCAATGCACCTTCTAAAGGATCTGCGGACGAGATGTAACATCGTCGGTGTCATGGAGCAGCATGCAACCTGGAAGCGCCGTTTTAGATCATCTAAGGATGTAGGTTGAGTTACATAAACACGATCCTTCAGATATCCCCACAAAAAGAAATCTAATGGTGTTAAATAGGACGACCTTGCGGGCCATGAATGAGGACCATGGCGCCCCAACCACCTTCCTGCAAACCTGTTGTTTAGTTCTTCCACAACAGCACGCGCAGAATGTGCTGGGTGACGATCGTGGTGCATCCACATATGGACTCTCGTGTGTAGACACATATGTTCAAGGAGACCACCCATTGTCGACTACAGACGCGCGATATAACTGTCCTGTCAGTGTGCCTGGGAAGTAGTGTGGACCGATGATTTCATCCCCGAGGATTCCACACCATACTTTAATTGACCACCTACGTTGACGGTCTACAGGTCGTACCCACTGAGGATTGTCTGTGGCCCAGTAGTGCACGTTACGGCGACTCACTGCACCATAATTTGTGAACGTGGACTCATCAGAGAGCACGACACCTTGTAAAGACTCCAGCGTGAAAATACGCAAGGCCCATTCACAGAATATAACTCTCGCACGGAGATCGTTCCCATGCAGATCCTGGGTCAGTGACAGATGTGAGACGGACACCAGAAACTGCAGCAACACAAGACAGGCAGCCGACATGAGGATCGTGGTGTACTGCAGCTAAAACAAACACCTCGGTCTCCTCACTTCTTGCAGTTCTTTCTCTGTTACTGCGGCGCATTACCAAGCTGCCTGTTTCCAGAGGTCGTTGTTCGGCACGTAAGAACGTAATGGCTCCTGGAGCTCTTCGCCTAGGATATCTCACGGCGTACGCCATGACTGCTTCAGTGGCGTCATGTCGGCACTCGCCGAGCATCAGAAACATGTCAAGGTACTCGTTGTTCGTGTGTGCCGTCTTCATCCGATGTCAGTAACTGTGGTATATTGAGCCCCGTTTGTTTGTGTGGCTCGAACTGTCGGGTATAAGGCCACGTGCGGCGACAGTCGGCAGTGTAACAGCGCATCGAGGAAGCTTCTCACTCCGTGATACCGGCGACGTTACAATTCGGCCGCACCACATTTACAAGGCGCATTGCGTTAAACGCAGCGCTTGTGGTATCTGCTACTGAAACTTTGAAGGGTTGTAGCTCGCAAATTAAAAGGGATAGGAATGTAATTTAAATTGATGTATACGAAGCTGGTGTTACTGATTCCAGTGCATGAGAGAAGCAACTATTGTTCCATTTAAAAAGTTGTATACTTTTTGCGTTAACGCTTTGGATAATAACACAATAAACTATGTTCACAGCTCCGCAGACAGTGTAACGTTTCCTATGGTGACCTACCGCAATAAATATTTCCGTCGTCTATTACTTCTCGTAACTTACACAGGCAAACACATCACGTTTGCGACTTTGATAAAGCTTGGATTGTAGCCTATCGCGATTGCGGTTTATCGTATCGCGACACTGCTGCTCGCGTTGGTCGAGATCCAATGGATATTAGCAGAATATGGAATCGGTGGGTTCAGGAGGGTAATACGGAACGCCGTGCTGGATCCCAACGGCCTCGTATCACTAGCAGTCCAGACGATGGGTATCTTATCCGCATGGCTGTAACGGATCGTGCACCCACGTCTCGATCCCTAAGTCCACAGATGGGGCCGTTTGCAAGACAACAACCATCTGCGCCGGCCGCGGTGGTCGTGCGGTTCTAGGCGCTCCAGTCCGGAGCCGCGCTGCTGCTACGGTCGCAGGTTCGAATCCTGCCTCCGGCATGGGTGTGTGTGAAGTCCTTAGGTTAGTTACGTTTAAGTAGTTCTAAGTTCTAGGGGACTGATGACCACAGCAGTTGAGTCCCATAGTGCTCAGAGCCATTTGAACATTTTTGAACAACCATCTGCACAAACAGTTCGACGACGTTTGCAGCAGCATGGACTATCAGCTCGGAGACCACGGCTGCGGTTACCCTTGACGCTCCATCAAAGATATGAGCGGCTGCGATGGTGTACTCAACGACGAACCTGAGTGCACGAATAGCCATACTTCATTTGTTTACAGAATCATGATGGTCGCATCCGTGTTTGGCGACATCGCGATGAACTCACATTGGAAGAGTGTTCTCGTCATCGTCATACTGGCGTATAAACGGGCGTGATGGTATAGGCTGCCATTGGTTAGACGTCTCGGTCAAAAAAATAAGTTGAAATGGCTCTGAGGACTATGGGACTTAAGATCTGAGGTCATCAGTCCCCTAGAACGTAGAACTAGTTATACCTAACTAACCTAAGGACATCACACACATACATGCCCCAGGCAGAATTCGAACCTGCGACCGTAGCGGTCACGTGGTTCCAGACTGAAGCGCCTAGAACCGCACGGCCACATCGGCCGGCGTCTCGGTCACCTCTTGTTCGCATTGACGGCACTTTGAACAGTGGGCGTTACATTTCAGATGTGTTACGACCCGTGGCTCTACCCTTCATTCGATCCCTGCGAAACCCTACATTTCAGCAGGATAATGCACGACTACATGTTGCAGGTTCTGTGCGGCCCTTTCTGGATACAGAAAATGTTTGTCTCCTGGCCAGCACATTCTCCAGATCTCTCACCAATTGAAAATGTCTGGTCAATGGTGGCCAAGCAACTGGCTCGTCACAATACGCCAGTCACTAGTCTTGATGAACTGAGATATCATGTTGAAACTGCATGGGCAGCTGAACCTGTACACGCCATCCAAGATCTGTTAATGCCCAGGCGTATCAAGGCCGTTATTACGGCCAGAGGTGGTTGTTCTGGTATTGATTTCTTAGGATCTATGCACCCAAATTGCGTGAAAATGTAATCACATGTCAGTTCTAGTATAATATATTTGTCCAATGAATACCCGTTTAGCCCGCATCTCGTGGTCGTGCGGTAGCGTTCTCGCTTGCCACGCCCGGGTTCCCGGGTTCGATTCCCGGCGGGGTCAGGGATTTATTCTGCCTCGTGATGGCTGGGTGTTGTGTGCTATCCTTAGGTTAGTTAGGTTTAAGTAGTTCTAAGTTCTAGGGGACTTATAACCACAGCAGTTGAGTCCCATAGTGCTCAGAGCCATTTGAACCAATACCCGTTTACCATCTGCAGTTCCTCTTGGTGTAGCAATTCTAATGGGCATTAGTGTATATTACAGTGATAACTAGGCTTACATGTTTAGAGACAATAACAGTGTTCATACAGAACGGATGAGTGTAGTTAATGGTAACGGGTTCTGCAAAGCATATTGTGGGAGATCAGGAGCTACTATACTTCGTAAAGAAGCACTGCCTTCAACTTCCAAAGCTGACATTAACGGCCAGAACAACAGTCTACAGTCCAATGATTCGCTGATACCTCTGTCCAAGCACTGTTTAGTCTATCAGTGGCATAGCATGACTCCTCAGCAAGATCGTGAAGTAGCCTTGTAAGTTCTTGTAGGTTTTCATTACATTTTAAGGAGAATTTTACTAACAATTCTAGCAGATAAAGTATATGTTTTGCTAGTAGACCTTTCAGATTTACAGTTCGTTTTGATTTCATTTATTTATTGTTGATGCTGGATAATAGTTTTGGAGTCGTAGCCCCATTTCCACTCAATGATTGCTGACATCAGCCAAACCCTACCAACCACATACGCCCAGAGTTGATGGTGAATTCCAACCTGAGTGCCTGGCTGATGGCAGCAGTCATTGGTTGAAAATTGTGTTTCAATTTGGAAACTAACAGCATACATGAGAAGCAAATATAAAAAATGACCACAATGCCGTAGCTAACGATTGGTAGGGCGAGACTTAAGGCGAAATTGCTGGCCAAGGTGGTATGAAGCTTCCAGTGGCAACAACAAAATGTCATGTTCAAACTACATGCAACATATATACTTGATGCCCACTTGTTGACAAACTACGCTGTAATCTTGTACTATGTTTTGTATGTGAATCCTGCAAAATTTTTCGTAGAAGTCTTACAAGGGTTGCCCAGAAAGTAATGCACCGCATTTTTTTCTTCAACAATTCTTTATTGAACATAACGAGAATTACACACATGAAAGGATTGTTTTTTATCCACACACCCTATTTACCCACGAATGGCCCAAACAAGTGGAAATCAGAGGGGCTTAGGTCAGGGCTGCAGGGTGGATGGGGTAACATTGTCGAATCCTGTTTTTCGATGTGTTCAGAGGTCGTCAGACTTGTGTAGGGCCGAGCGTTATCGTGTTGCAGCAAAACATCTCCTGGGTTGCTGTGGCGCCGAAGACGCTGGAAGCGAGCCTCGAGTTTTGTTGATGTGTTGACATATGCTTCTGAATTAATGGTACCGCCTCTTGGCATCAAAACAATGAGACTCATACCTTCACAGTCCCAGAATATGCTGATCATGACCCTACGGGCGGAAGCATTTGCTTTGAATTTTTTCTTCTGTGGGGAATAGGAATGGCGATTGTTTTTTGTTTCGGGCTGAAAATGATGAACCCTGGTTTCATCACCTGTCACAATCCGAAACAAGCAGGTGTCTCCCTCAGCTTCAAAACGCTGCAACAAATCGAAACAAATGTTTTTTCTGTGCGATTTGTGAACCACCGTTAGAAACCGCGGAACCCATTTGCACACGCTTTTGAATATCCAAGAGTGTGAATAATTGCGTTCACACCTCCTTTGCTGATTGATAGATGCGGCGCCAACTGCGAAGTCGTAATGCGTCTGTCGTCGCCAGTGACATTAGCTCGCTGCAGTAAGTTAGGTGTGACAGCCGTGGATGGTCTCCTCGACTGCTGCAAATCGTGGAGCTCGGCCGAACAGCCTTCTGATGACCTCACCCTACGTGCCCAGCCATTAACTGTACTTCTGCCGCGAACAGATGCTCTATAGACTTTGAACAAGCGTTAGTGCATATTCCCAATAGTTATTCTTCTCTGCAGTGAGAC
The DNA here is from genome assembly GCF_023898315.1 of Schistocerca nitens. Lineage (NCBI taxonomy): Eukaryota > Metazoa > Arthropoda > Insecta > Orthoptera > Acrididae > Schistocerca > Schistocerca nitens. Next base: position 467,337,677 of record NC_064617.1, on the reverse strand, counting down.
ATTCAATGACGGCACGTTGCTTGTAAGGTACATCACCTACAGACGCCATTTTGAAACTGTCCTGCAGCTACGCTACTTATCAGAAGTGACGGAAACGTATTGCGCTCACTCAGGGGAATTGAAGCAATACACACGTAACGTTTCGCATTCGTAGCATTGTGTTCTGCTGAGAAAAAAAAAACGGTGCATTACTCTCTTCTCAACCGTCGTACAAACCTCAGCTTCATTCGCGGACACGCTGTATTTCACTGTGCTCTGCACCGATTTCTCAATCTATACCGAAATGGTAACTAGTGATTTTGTTGCAATAAAAGCAATGGAGCACCATTTCAACACACATTGTAGATTTGGAACATAAATTTCCAGAACAAATACTTGTAATTTTCCCCAAGTTAATACTACAGATTATCTAGGCAATGGACAGCTACTTTACAAACTGGGGGAAGCCTCACCAATAACCTCCCTTACATATTCCAGATTTTATCTAATCTTGATTCATATTTTTCTTATCAAACAGAGTTGTCTGGAGAGCACTGAAAGTACATCTCTCAATGTTAACTTTCATTGGAAAGTTACTGAAATATGTAAATGCATCGGCCTCAATAAATTAGTTTGTTTCAATTGGGGGACATTCTCAATTGATCATCAATGTAGCAATCTACGTTGACATAATGGAAGTTGCAGCTGATAACCTATTGTCCAACTTGTACATCATATGCGTTCTTAACACTCCAGCATGTAGAGTATTAGAGAACTCAACGTTATCTCCCAAGCAACAGAAAGCTGAGCTGGGATCTTGCTGGCGGTTGTAAAATAAGTCAAGCTGCAGCTTATCTTCACTCGTCACAAGCAAGCTTTTCATGGAGACGTGATGGCTAGGTTTCATTACTCTTTCAGTGGTCACTGTTATGACCTAGAGAGCATTCGATATATATATATATATATATATATATATATATATATATATATATATATATATATACGAGGGCAGTTCAATAAGTAATGCAACACACTTTTTTCTGAAACAGGGGTTGTTTTATTCAGCATTGAAATACACCAGGTTATTCCCCAATCTTTTAGCTACACAACACTATTTTTCAACGTAATCTCCATTCAATGCTACGGCCTTACGCCACCTTGAAATGAGGGCCTGTATGCCTGCACGGTACCATTCCACTGGTCGATGTCGGAGCCAACGTCGTACTGCATCAATAACTTCTTCAGCATCCACGTAGTGCGTCCCAAGGATTGCGTCCTTCATTGGGCCAAACATATGGAAATCCGACGGTGCGAGATCGGGGCTGTAGGGTGCATGAGGAAGAACACTGAAGTTTTGTGAGCTCCTCTCGGGTGCGAAGACTTGTGTGAGGTCTTGCGTTGTCATGAAGAAGGAGAAGTTCGTTCTGATTTTTGTGCCTACGAACACGCTGAAGTCGTTTCTTCAATTTCTGAAGAGTAGCACAATACACTTCAGAGTTGATCGTTTGACCATGGGGAAGGACATCGAACAGAATAACCCCTTCAGCGTCCCAGAAGACTGTAACCGTGATTTTACCGGCTGAGGGTATGGCTTTAAACTTTTTCTTGGTAGGGGAGTGGGTGTGGCGCCACTCCATTGATTGCCGTTTTGTTTCAGGTTCGAAGTGATGAACCCATGTTTCATCGCCTGTAACAATCTTTGACAAGAAATTGTCACCCTCAGCCACATGACGAGCAAGCAATTCCGCACAGATGGTTCTCCTTTGCTCTTTATGGTGTTCGGTTAGACAACGAGGGACCCAGCGGGAACAAACCTTTGAATATCCCAACTGGTGAACAATTGTGACAGCACTACCAACAGAGATGTCAAGTTGAGCACTGAGTTGTTTGATGGTGATCCGTCGATCATCTCGAACGAGTGTGTTCGCACGCTCCGCCATTGCAGGAGTCACAGCTGTGCACGGCCGGCCCGCACGCGGGAGATCAGACAGTCTTGCTTGACCTTGCGGCGATGATGACACACGCTTTGCCCAACGACTCACCGTGCTTTTGTCCACTGCCAGATCACCGTAGACATTCTGCAAGCGCCTATGAATATCTGAATATCTGAGATGCCCTGGTTTTCCGCCAAAAGAAACTCGATCACTGCCCGTTGTTTGCAACGCACATCCGTTACAGACGCCATTTTAACAGCTCCGTACAGCGCTGCCACCTGTCGGAAGTCAATGAAACTATACGAGACGAAGCGGGAGTGTTTGAAAATATTCCACAAGAAATTTCCGGTTTTTTCAACCAAAATTGGCCGAGAAAAAAAATGTGTTGCATTACTTATTGAACTGCCCTCGTATATATATATATATATATATATATATATATATATATATATATATATATATATATATCGCTTTTGAAAATGTCTCTCTGCGAAATTTGCTATTAATTGGGTACTGATATTTTGAGAGACTAATGACTAATCCGATAGGACGATTAAATAAGTTAATTATTTTGCACTTGTGATATCTTTGTTGTTGAACGACAACAATAGACCCAGAATGGTCTTTTCCATAAAGGACATGAATAAGAGATAAAGTAAATTCAATAAACGAAACATGTGAAACGCAGTTTGTGATAATTTCCTTGGAAAAACTACGAATAGAACTTCAAAATCCTTTAATAAGTCAAAATAAACAATGTTATGCCGTAGAAACTACCAAATAAACGAAAAAAAAATTAACAGGCACAGACCGTTTAGTATACACATAAAGCACGAATTGTTTAGTTCGTTTTAAATTTGCTACTGTCTCTGACATTTACGACGACTAATGAAATTTCATACTTTAAGTCTTCGCTTTTAACGTAATACACAGCTTTTCTTTCTTCACACAAACAGTACTCAACCCGAAAGTTTACAATCTCTTATTTATTGTAATATTTTGCAAGAGATGTTGGAAATTATTTGGGATAGCATTTCCTTTGTATTGAAGCAAAGCTTAGAACCAACACCGCAGACTACATTAGTACTGAAACTAAATCGCCCCGTTCCTTTCACTTTCTGCTTATCTCTCTTTCTTATGAGGCCAAAGATACAGCATGTGACGACTATGCAGTTTTGTTAGTTTCGTTGAGTGAATATTAATTAAATGGCTATGGGACATTATTCCTAAAATAGCGGCTGGTTTCGTCATCACACGGTTTGCACTATGCATCTACTACATAACGAGTTGTCTCGGGTAGCTGTAGAAAGATATGTACACATACCTCCCTCGAGAAACGTTCTGTCTTTTAATCGAAGACGTAACTAAATCGGTGCATTAGTTCTGACATATAGGTAGAAAAACACCGTGGGGAACTTAAATGCATAGCATGTTCAGATTATGAAGCTTCTGTATTATGAAAAGGGTTTAGCGAGAGGAACACTCTGCTTTCAGAAGACTTTTTTGGTCCCTTCTATTTCTTCTGCCAGCCCTTGATGTAATCTCCTGAAATATTTTTTTGTTTGATTACCTACCGATCCATCGTTACAGAAATAACTATTACATATTCCAGGTATCCTCTTCGATGGAAACCAGCTGTTTATATTTTATTGTCATTACCATTAAATGTCCAAATGAGCTGTTCTTTCTGCTTGTCAACTTTTTTCACTTGGTACTCGAGTACATTTCCCTATTTCGTCAGTGCATGTTTAGAATACACAAAAAAGTGTTTCAAATATATCGCTACAGAAAGTTTTACTCAGCCATATGCCAATATTTTATGGCAGCTGACCTGCTGCGATAAAGTAAACATCACTCGGTTTCCCTATATTTCTGAAGTGGCTATTGATTTGGCAAATTGTTTCAGTATTATTACTTATACAAAACGATTGCACACTAAGACACAAAAGAGGCACACCACAAATAAGTTGTCCAAAGGGGACTTAAATAAGTAGATATGATGTACATGTACACACAAACAAATAATCACAATTTATGATAAGGTGGATGATGTATTTAAGAGAAAGAGCTTCGCAAACTTAAGAAGTCAGTTATGCATTAGCCCTCCTCTGAGCCTTACACAAGCAGTTATTCAGCTTAACATTGATTAATAGAGTAGTTTGAGTTCTCCTTGGGGATACAATTCTGAACTCTGCGTTAGATTCTCTGCTGATAATGTTCCAAACGTTCTTAATTGGGGAGGAATCCGGCGAACTTGCGGGCCAAGGTAGCGTTTGGCAAAACACGAAGGTGAGTAGTAAAAACACTCGGAGTGTGCCAGAGAACATTATCTTGCTGAAATGTAAACTCACGATGGCATGTCACGAATGGCAACAAAACAGGGCGTCTAATATCGCCGACGTACCGCCTTGCTGTAAGGTTCCACGGATGGTAACCAAAGGACTACTATAAATGAAATGGCACCTCAGACTATCACGCAACGCGGGCGATAGTCTGGTTGGTATGCCATTGCTATCAGGGACGTCTCCAGACGGGTCTTCGCTGGTCTTTGGGCCTCAGTTCGAAGCAGGACCCATCAATGAAGACAATTCTACTCCAGCCAATGGGATTCCAGGCTGAATGTTCCCCACGCCGCTGCAAAAGTAATTTTTAGCTGTAGAGTGGCCAATGATAGACGCCGCCCTGGTATTTGTGGTTCAGTCCTGTTTCTGTGAGCCCCCTATTAATGGTCCTTGTGGTCAGTGGAGCACCAGTTGCACGGTAGATCGATGATAATGATGAATCCGGGGCTCTGAGTGCCTCTCTGATTCTTGCTCAGTCTTGGCGTCTGTCGTCTCTCTAGATCGACCGCTTCCTTCTTGATGCTGTGTTCGGTTATGTCTCTTGCATTCCTACCAACATCGTCGGATATTGGCATCGCTCTTATTCAAATGTCGAGCTAAACGCTGATTACTTCAACAGGCTTATTTGAACCTTACTAAGTTCTAGGGGACTGATGACCATAGATGTTAACTCCCATAGTGCTCAGAGCCATTTGAACCATTTGAACCTTACCACACATCCTCTCTGAACTGTAGAGCGAATATTGTTCACGCGCCCTTCTGCGAGGCGTAGTTATTGTTCTACTGCGTACATGGAACGAAATTCGTCAAGATTTTATACACTGGTATCCACATGTCCCCTGTTTACGATCCTCGCCAGCTGAGCGGTGAATCTGGGCTGCAGCGACACACTTACATCCATCGTTCGCCAAAGTTTCCAATGTTGCATGTTCTGATGAGACCTGCATGAATATCAGGTTATGATAAATTTTCATAACTTCTTCGTCGTACGGCTTTTTCCCCTTAAAGTTCATTGCATCTGCTCTGTTTCTCTTCTCTGTTTTCCCCCCTTAACTTTTCTTTCACATTCTTTATGTTTCTTTCTCTCACGTGCAAAACAGCAACAGTTAAGTTTAAAAATTAGTCTTAGTACCAATTATGACTAAATGTTTTATATTACTGTTGTGCATACGTACGTCGTCCCTAACGTTCATCCTTTCAATAACAATTTTTGATAAATTTCACTTTCGTTGTTAACAGATATCTCTAGGTACTATTTCCTAGTGCACGTGAATTTACATCCGTCCATAAGAATAAGTCTTCTGAAAATTATCTCTCGCGTACCTATTTCTGTAGACAGGATTACCTAGGATGTGTGTGCTGTTTTTTTTTTTCTTTTTTTTTCCATTGAATTTCTTCTGTATGTTGCTCCAGTAAGGAACGAAAACTCAGACGTCAAATTCCCTTTTCCAGTAGTCGGTGTCTTTCAGTATCGCATTTCCCTCATCGCTTATCGGTACTAGGTTATGATTTAAAAAGTATTTTCGAAGTGGTGTAAGCGTTGGTGGCAGCAAATGGTTGCAAAACAAATTTGGAATATAACGCAGTCCGCTAGATATCTTACCACGTCTCCTCATCAGTGACAAGTACGTTGTACATCCGAATACTTGAAACCTATAACCACTCTTTTAATTGAGAACAATGTTATCAGGTTTATTCTCATATATGGGAGAGATTTTCGATAATATCGAAATTAATTTTAGCACTGAAAAAGTTATAATTAAAATTAGCGATATATAATCTCTCATCAGAATAACGCCCGCGGCAAAGTAGCGCTTCAGGGAAATCACAGAGGGTTTAATGCGGCTACTTTTGTTTCTAAATTCTACTATATAAACCATTAGCGATATTGTTAGTTGTCTTGTTTTTTGCGCTCTGAATAAGTATACGTAGCTGCGGCATGCGATATAGCTGGCATTCACTGTGATATGCTACAGAAGGGATAAGGGCATTTCAGTTCAACTGCAAGAAAAGTGTCTATAGTTAATTTACACAGGACAGACTTTTGCCGTAAGATCACGGACTAAGAATACCTGAGGAATTGTGTGCGTGAGAAAGAGCAGCGCCCAGTATTAAATTCTACTGCATGCCGAATAATCGATAACAGAATTTGTGGACTATGAGAATGGAGGTTAAATTGAATATGAGACCGGAATTCGACACTTAGCTTTGTGAAAGTAAAAGCGTACGAAGTTAGAATGACTGTATCGAAGTACAGTAATGGACCATAGTCTTTGTTATAACATTTTTCAGTGACCAAATGTAAAAATCACGGACATTTTAGTTGCCGTAATTGCTGAGAGTAATTGTAGGATCCACCCTTCTTTTCCCTATGTACAAAACACAGTCACTCATGATCATTTAAATATTATTAAATGTTGTTTATAAAAAACTTAAGTTACTTCTACAATAGCTCTGGATGACGGAAGGTTCGATTATGAAACATTACGAAGCGTAAATTGTGACTTAAAAGCTATTTAACATTTGTTTGTAATCGGTCAGAAGTGGTAAAATATCAGAAACAGTGCGGATCAGTAGTAACGTCGGAAATAGGAAGCTGAAAGAATAACTAACATCCAAAGACGTTATTAACTACCCTTTTCGGTAACGCAGCAACAAATGAAGGGTTATCGACTGTGCAAAAAGTCAACATTAATTACGATTGTGAAAGCCCGAAGTTTAATCGCCGTTACAGTGAAGAGCTTTGTGGCTGCTACATCTGAAACATTGATGTAACGAAAAGTCGGGCATATACAGTAGATAACAACATCAATATCCTACGTCCGAGAAGTCGATGACAGCAGATCGATAAAGGGTGGCTACAAACCCACCGAGAAATTATAGAAATATTTCTTCTCTGTAGTTTCATTTCCAATTCTTATGAGAAATCAGTATGAAATACCTACCAGTTTGATTAATTTCTTCAGTTTACTCACCTATTCTCCTTTTATGTATTTAATCATGACTGTTGGTGTTCACAGTTCGGTTTGTTTCAGTGATCAGATGATAATTTCTTTGTTATAAATTACAGTAATCCTTTTCAAAACCATAACAGCATGTTTCACGACATAGGAAATTAATACTTAATGTCCCGATCCATAGAGACGGGGCACAACGTACAGCGGAGGAAGGATGAGGAAGGAAATAGACAATGTCTGTTTAAAAAATCGTCCACCCCGGTATCCGTCTTAATAGATTTAGGTAAATCATGCAAAACCTTGAACTAGCCGGCTGAGCAGTGATTTCAACCCCGCTAGTACAGACATGTGGTCATGTGTCACACAAATGCAATTGTTGCTGTCACCACTTCCTAGTAAATAACGTTTGACTCGCCGACCTTAAAGGATAAGGTATTACATGTAATCTGTACTCTACAAGAGGACTACCCGTGTTCATGGTACAGGGTTGGCAAAGTGGAACTGGCCAGCAAAATAGACTCTTTTTAATGAAAGGGACTACACATAATAGAAAACGCAGAAGACAGTGATTTAGATGCCCCAATCGATTGCTGTCACGTGCCCGTGCCTGAGAATCCCCCACATGTTCTGTCCCGAGTACTTAGTAGTCTCATTACTTTTCAGTGAGTGAGTGGAGCAGAAGTTTTCGCCAGCTGAATGCAACTCTGAATGGTGCTAACGATAAAAAAGCGCGTGTTCACTGTCGAATGCGAAGCGAAGCCCGATGCTTGGAAAACGAGTGTAGCAATTCCAGGAACGAGGTCTGATGACATCTCAGCGCAGTTTATACAGGGTGTTCAAATGAACGGGTCGAATACTTTGCTATGTGGTAGTACTCACCGAAACAAGAAAAATCTGTCCAATAAACATGGGTCCGGAAACGCACACTTTCTGAGATACGTCCTATAAACATGGGTCCGGAAATACATGCTTTCTGCGATAAACACAAGTTTACCGAAGTTGTTCAACGTAGCGTTCATGCACCCCTCTGCCCTCCGGCGTAAGGAATGACGCACTCTTTGAAGTATGCCCGGCTGTTTCTGTACCTGCTCCATGCATTGAAGAAGCGACCCTGTAGTGTCCGCACACCAAGGTGCGGGGCGTCCCCCAGATCAATCCAGCGGTCCTGAAATGTCCGTGTCAAATGTTTGCGCACATTATGACGAAAGTGTGCTGGTGCACCATCGTGCATGAACATCATTTGTATTCGTTGTTGCAGTGGCACAGTCTCCAGCTAGGTAGGCAACACATTAATGACAAAGTCCAGAAAATGCGCCCCAGTTAGCCTTTGTGTTAGCACTTATAAACCTATTAATCTATCGCCAAATACGCCGGCCCATACGTTGATTGAGAATCGGTGTTGATGCCCTCTTTCCTGGATTGCTTGGGGATTTACATTTGCCCACACATGCTGGTTACGGAGACTCACAACACCATCTCCTGTAAACTCTGCCTCGTCGGTAAATAATATCTTGGACGTGAATAGTGGATCTGAGTCACACTTCTGCAAACAGGCATTGACATAACCAGCGTCTGCCACGATGATTCTGCGGCCTTAGGGCCTGAACGCGCTGTAGATGATATGGGTACAGCAATTGTTCTTAAAGTACACCGCCCCCCCCCCCCTCCCCCAAGATAAGAAAATGAGATACGCCTTCTGCTTCTGCTAATCGTCGCCCATTGGCCCCAGCGGTTTCTTCTACCGAACGTAGCACACGCTCTTCCATGTCAGGCGTAGTACCTGTATCCTTCAGAGGCTGGAAAAGTCTTCCGAATAGCTTATCAGAGGGTACAATGTGATGTGGATATTTTTCTGCATAGACGGCACGGACTTGCAGGCTACGTCAATTTGCTAAATCATAGCAGCATATCATATACGCCATTTTACTTGTCGAGTAGTAGGCTTCCATTGCTAACAAGTGGTAGTAGATAGAAAATGTAAATGTACTACACCATTTGTACGTACAAACAGTGCAATAATAGTAAACACAAAAGTGAATCCGTTTTTGGAAGAAAATAAAACAACATTATACTTACCCAGGGAGGACAGTACTGTGCAATAAGGCACACAAACACGACGAAAACTAACGTACCATACAACAGAACTCTAACCATGCAACTGACTGTAGAACTCTTAAGAGTAGGTAGAGTACCGTGAGTAAGACATCATAGTACCCTTCCGACACATTTGACGGAGCGCCAATCCAATGAATGTGCTACAAACTGCAACCAAGCGTCGCACAGCCCTTCCAACAAACTGTTTATCTCGGAAAGTATGCGTTTCCGGACCCACATTTGTTGGACTTATTTTTCTTATTCCGATGAGTACTACCACTTCGCAAAGTGTTCGACACTTTTTTCTAACACTCCGTATATGCAAGTGGGAATTAACAAACCGTAGTAGAAATTTGTCAAAAATGACCAGCAGGTTACCCTCACAAATTTTCTGTTTTTCAAAGATTCAGGTGACCAGATGAAATTTCACGTGTAGAGTTCTGTCGATGGTTTATACGTTAAATGTCACCAAAACATCTAGATCCTCAGTTTTTCGTTTCTTCAGATGAGGCCTGGTTCAGTCTTTTGGGATATGAAAACTCGCGTAACATGCGCGTTATGCACCAGAAAATTGCCATCACTACTTTGAATGCCGTCGAATAATCTGAAGTTTGGAGCGCAATTTATAATGTCCACATTGTAACACTATTCTCTTGCGAAACTGTTATTGGCAACCGGTATTTCCGGAAACTGTGTAGTCCATATGTGGATCAACTCCCAGAGATGAAAGACTTTATGGGTATTTTCAGTAGACCAAGCAACAGAACACACCATCTCGACACTGTTGTCACGAGTGTATGAGGTCTTCTACTGAAGAGGGGACCGTCAGAGGAGATAGTGCAATGTCCTGGTAACCTCGCTCTCCTGATCTCTTTTCCTGCCATTTTTACCTGTGGGGCAAATACTAGAATAGGGTGTACTCAAATAATCGCACACAACGAACAGAAGAACACTGGACCTATCTTTCGCATCATAGCATCTTAGCGTGTCTCACAGTTTGATAAACAGAGCATACCGTGGCATCGACGTCAACAGCGACCATTTACAGCATCTTCCACGATTTTCGCTAACAAGGTTCAGTCCCCACTGTAAATGTTTCCAAGCCCAATTTTGTTCTGCCTCCATGTATGTGACTAATGGTGAAACATCGGAAGCTCCGTGAAACTGTTCACGCTATTACTGTTGTGTGCATTAGTGTCCACCGCAAAATGGGACCGAAATTTAGGAATAAATGCAGAGGATCCATGTTTGCTGCAAGGATCTTCATTTCAATATGAACGTAAGTAAATGTGATGTATGCTACAAATATTACGTGGAGCGATGGAGCAACTAGTTTCACAATACCACATTTGATGAAGAGTTATCGGAAGCATATTGAACCATGTATCCTCATATAACTAGTGGCAGTCATGACATTGAACGATTCTAATGTGAATACCGGGTGGTTATAACTAAAGTGCTGCTACTCACTGAGGTCCAGTGTTGTCTGTGATTACTGAATTGCATTTAAACTTGGTAGAAATGTTAATACGTTAATGTGGATCCGATTTACGCTGGAAAAAAATTGCTTCAGTTTTGGATACCACGTGAATATCTGGCGCTGTGAATAGGAGAAAGACGCATAAAAATGTTTTCACGTGTAATGGATTAGGAATGGGACATGGACAGAAAAGGTCATGCGAGTGATAAAGGCATAACTTTGATTTTATTATCAACCGCTGCTTACACAATTTGTTCAGTATGACCTCACAGACGTGACGAGGTGCTGCATTCGTAAAAGACGTGATCAACAGTTGCTGACACCAGTTCTGATGACACGAACTACTTTTTTCACTTATACTCTTCTTCAGATCGGGTAAAGACCGAACGCGTCCCCGGTAAACGCGTTCTTTTAGATATCGACAGAGTCAAAAGTCACATTGATTCAGATAATGTGATCTTGCAGTCCGTGCATCTGGAAGATATCTGGAGATGACACGTTCATGAAAAACTTGCTACTCACTGATGTCCAGTGTTGTCTGTGATTACTGAATTGTATTTAAACTTGATATAAATGTTAATACGTTAATGTGGATCCGATTTACGCTGGAAAAAAATTGCTTCAGTTTTGGATACCACGTGAAAATCTGGCGCTGTGAATAGGAGAAAGACGCATAAAAATGTTTTCACGTGTAATGGATTAGGAATGGGACATGGACAGAAAAGGTCATGCGAGTGATAAAGGCATAACTTTGATTTTATTATCAACCGCTGCTTACACAATTTGTTCAGTATGACCTCACAGACGTGACGAGGTGCTGCATTCGTAAAAGACGTTATCAACAGTTGCTGGCACCAGCTCTGATGATACGAACTACTTTTTTCACTTATACTCTTCTTCAGATCGGGTAAAGACCGAACGCGTCCCCGGTAAACGCGTTCTTTTAGATATCGACAGAGCCAAAAGTCACATTGATTCAGATGATGTGATCTTGCAGTCCGTGCATCTGGAAAATATCTGGAGATGACACGTTCATGAAAAACTGGGTTAAGCAGATCTTCTCGGCAAGCGACATGAGGTGTTGTCCCGTCTAGCATGAAAACATATTTTCCACATAGCTGCGATCTTCAGCAGGAACCATATGCTGTGAAAACGAAGCTGCAGAGCGAGATTTGTATACACGAAAGGCTGCGATAAAATACTCTCTTTTATCCCCTGGATCGTTCTCATATAAACTTGCTACACAAACTGTTTACTGTCCGGAAAGGAAAGCAATGGAGGTAAGAACGACAAATGTATTGGGATAGGGTGATAACTCAGAGAACAGCGGGAGGAACAGGAGATGGGCACAGATATGGTTGAGGAGAAGATGGATAAAGATAGGAGGATGGGGAAACAGATAGAGAAAGGAAAGAGAATAGATAGAGAGAGAGTTGGGAGGAACAGATGGATAGAGGAATGAAATAGGAGAGCGACAGCGAGTGGAGGTGGAGATTGACTGAGAGAGATGGCAGGAGGAGGTAGACATAGAAGGGGGGTAGACATGAGGAGAAGAAGGACTGAGAGATGGGGAGTAAGAGATGGACAGAAAGAGGTTGGAGGAAGAGATAGAGCGAGGGGAGGGACTCAGAGACGGGGAGGAGGACGTGGGCAGAAAAAGGGTGGAGGAAGAGATATAGCGAGGGGCGGAGGAGATAAGGGGGATGAGGAAGAGATTGAGGAGCACGAGGAGAAGGGCGAAGGAACTGGTGGACGACGTTGATAGAGCGGTTTGATAGAAAGAGAGTGAGACGGTTCAGAGGGACAGAGAGTGGGAGGGGGATGTGGAGGCAGTCAGGAAAACTAGAGATGGAGGCTGACGGGGTAGGGGGTGGAGGAGAAGGAAAGAGAGAGACAGACGGAGGAGACGGACTCATACAGATAGAATAAGTACCTGGACAACACCAGGTACTCAGCCGGTTTCATCTAAAAAATTTACTTTGAAAATTTAGTTGGACAAAGTTTGTTTAATAATTTTCAATGTTTTCTGTCATCTAACTATTCTTGTTGGTCATCAAAAGTGCGTCGCATGGTACACCCCAGGTGTTACATGTTTCACCCACGCTCCCTGCTGTCGAGACATCTTCGTGGGTACTGAGCACAGTTGGGCCACCCTCTCCCCAAGGGGAGTGGCGGGTTCAATGGCGTTCGCGTCGCGCGAAGCAGAGGGTCAATGTGGAGGCTGGCCATGAGGCATCGCCCGCTCTGCCTGTGAGTGGACATGTGGCCGCTCCTTCGGCAAGGGACGGCCGCGGTGGTCTCGCGCTTCTAGGCGCGTAGTCCGGAACCGTGCGACTGCTACGGTCGCAGGTTCGAATCCTGCCTCGGGCATGGATGTGTGTGATGTCCTTATGTTAGTTAGGTTTAAGTAGTTCTAAGTTCTAGGGGACTAATGACCACAGCAGTTGAGTCCCATAGTGCTCAGAGCCATTTCAACCTTCGGCAAGGTCCCAGCAGTCACAGGGGGAGGGGGGGGGGGTTATTAGTGATTGGCAGCCCCAATGTTAGGCAGGTGATGGAGCCCCCTAGGGATATAGCGGAAAGGTTGGGAAGAAGACCAGTGTTCACTCTGTCTGCTTGCCGGGCAGTCTCATCCGAGATGTGGAGGAGGCCCTGCCGGCGGCGATAGAGAGCAGTGGGTGCATCCGACTGCAAATTGTTGCTCATGTCGGCAACAATGACTCCTGCCGTCTGGGTACAGAGGTCATCCTCAGTTCATACAGGCGGTTGGTGGGGTTGGTGTAGGCGGAAAATCTCGCTCGCGGGGAGGCTCTCTGGCTCTGAGCACTATGGGACTTAACATCTATGGTCATCAGTCCCCTAGAACTTAGAACTACTTAAACCTAACTAACCTAAGGACAGCACACAACACCCAGCCATCACGAGGCAGAGAAAATCCCTGACCCCGTCGGGAATCGAACCCGGGAACCCAGGCGTGGGAAGCGAGAACGCTACCGCACGACCACGAGATGCGGGCTCGCGGGGAGGAATCTGAGCTAACTACACTACTGGCCATTAAAAATGCTACACCAAGAAGAAATGCAGATGATAAACGGATATTGATTGGACAGATATATTATACTAGAACTGACACGTGATTACATTTTTACGCGATTTGGGAGCATAGATCCTGAGAAATCAGTACCCAGAACAACCACCTCCGGCCGTATTAACGGCCTTGATACGCCTGGGCTTTGAGTCAAACAGAGCTTCGATGGCGTGTACAGGTACAGCTGCCCATGCAGCTTCAACACTATACCACAGGTCATCAAGAGCAGTGATTGGCGTTTTGTCACAAGCCAGTTGCTCGGCCACCATTGACCAGACGTTTTCAATTGGTGAGAGATTTGGAGAATCTGCTGGCCAGGGCAGCAGTCGAACATTTTCTGTATCGAGAAAGGCCCGTACAGGACATACAATATGCGGTCGTGCATTATCCTGCTGAAATGTAGGGTTACGCAGGGACCGAATAAAGGGTAGAGCCACGGGTTGTAACACATCTGAAATGTAACGTCCACTGTTCAAAGTGCCGTCAATGCGAACAAGAGGTGACCCAGAGATGCAACCAATGGCAAACCATACCATCACGCCGGGTAATACGCCAGTATGGCGATGACTAATACACGCTTCCAATGTGCGTTCACCTCGATGTCGCCCAACACGGATGCGACCATCGTGATGCAGTAAACAGAACCTTCAGTCAACCGAAAAAATGACGTTTTGCCATTTGTGCACCTAGGTTCGTCATTGAGTACACCATTGCACGCGCTCCTGTCTGTGATGCAGCGTCAAGAGTAACATCAGCCATGGTCTCCGAGCTGATAGTCCATGCTGCTGCAAACGTCGTCGAACTGTTCGTGCAGATGTCCCCATCTGTTGACTCAGGGATCGAGACGTGGCTTCACTATCCGTTACAGCCATGCGGATAAGATGCCTGTGATCTCGACTGCTAGTGATACGAGGCCGTTGGGATCCAACAAGGCGTTCCGTATTACCCTCCTGAAATCACCGATTCCATATTCTGCTAACAGTCATTGGATCTCGACCAACGTGAGCAGCAATGTCGCTATACGATAAACCGCAATCGCAATAGGCTACAATCCGACGTTTATCAAAGTCGGAAACGTGATAGCACGCATTTCTCCTCCTAATACGACGCATCACAGAAACGTTTCACCAGGCAATGCCGGTCAAATGCTGTTTGTGTATGAGAAATCGGTAGGAAACTTTCCTCATGTCAGCACGTTGTAGGTGTCGCCACCGGCGCCAACCTTGTGAGAATGCTCTGGAAAGCTAATCATTTGCATATCACAGCATCTTCTTCCTGTCTGTTAAAGTTCGAGTCTGTAGCACGTCATCTTCGTGGTCCTCTGGTTTGGAGCCCAGTCGAAGGCTGAAACCAGAGGCTCAGACGATTCCTCGGAGATCTGGGGTGCAAATTTCTCGACCTATGCTATCGGGTAGAGATATGTGGGGTCCCCCTGAATAGGTCATGCGTGCACTACACGCAGGAAGCGGCTACAAGGGTAGCGGAGTACGTGTGGAGTGCACATGTGGGTTTTGTAGGTTTGAGAACTCCCTCCCTAGCCCCGACAAGACGCATCCTGAGACGCGACAAGGTAGCAGTAGTCAAAACGCAACAGGGAATTACATTATTAATGTGGTAATAGTAAACTGCAGGAGCGTCTATAGAAAGGTCCCAGAACTGCTCTCATTAATAAACGGTCACAATCCCCACATAGTACTAGGGACGGAAGTTGGCTCAAACCAGATGTAAACAGTTATGAAATTCTAAACTCAGGTTGGAATGTATACCTCAGAGACAGGTTGGACAGTGAAGATGGAGGAGTGTTTAAATCGATTAAAAGTGCAATAGTATCGAATAAATTGACGGAGATCCGAGGTGTGAAATAATTTGGGTGAAGGTCACGGTTAAAGCAGGCTCAGGCATGGTAATTGAATTTCTCTATAGGCCCTCTGGCTCAACAGCTGTTGTGGCAGAACATCTGAAGGAAAATTTGGAAAATATTGCGAGTAGATTTTCCGTTCATGTTATAGTTTTGGGTGGAGATGTTATTTACCAGATATAGACTGGGAGACTCTATCGTTTATAACGGGTGGCCGGGACAAAGAATCCAGTGAAATTTTTTCAAGTGCATTATGTGAAAACTACTTTGAGCAGTTAAACAGAGAACCGACTCGTGGCGATAACATATTAGACCTTCTAGTGACAAACAGACAAGAACTATTTGAAACAGTTAACGCAGAACATGGAATCAGCGATCATAAAGCGGTTATAGCACCGGTGATTTTAGCCGTAAATAGAAATATTAAAAAAGTTAGGAAGATTTTTCTGTTTAGAAAAAGTGACAAAAAGCAGGTTTCAGAGTACCAGACGCCTTAACACAAAAGTTTTATAACAAGTATAGATAGTGTTGAGGATCAGTGGACAAAGTTCAAAACCATAGTACAATATGCATTAGATGAGTTTGTGTCAAGCAAGATCGTATGAGACGTAAAAGAGCCACCGTGGTACAACAACGGAGTTATAAAACTGCCTCGGAAGCAAAGGGAACTTCACAGCGAACATAAACATAGCCAAAGCCTTGCATACAAACAAAAATTACACGTAGCGAAATGTAGTGTGAGGAGGGCTATGCGAGAGGCGTTCAAGGAACTCGAAAGTAAAGTTCTATGTACTGATCTGGCAGAAAATCGTAAGAAATTTTGGCCTTATGTCAAAGCGGTGGGTGGATCAAAACAAAATGTCCACACACTCTGTGATCAAAATGGTACTGAAACAGAGGATGACAGACTAAAGGCCGAAATACTAAATGTCTTTTTTCAAAGCTGTTTCATAGAGGAAGACTGCACTGTAGTTCCTTCTCTAGATTGTCACACAGATGAAAAATAATAGATATCGAAATAAATGACAGAGGGATAGAGAAAACAATTAAAATCGCTCAAAAGAGGAAAAGCCGCTGGACCTGATGAGATATCAGTTTGATTTTCCACAGAGTACTCGAAGTAACTTGCCCCCCTTCTTGCAGCGGTGCACCGTAGGTCTCGAGAAGAGCGTAGCGTTCCAAAAGATTGGAAAAGGCACAGGTCATCCCCGTTTTCAAGAAGGGACGTCGAACAGATGTGCAGAACTATAGACCTATATCTCCAACGTCGATCAGTTGTAGAGTTTTGGAACACGTATTACGTTCGAGTGTAATGACTTTTCTGGAGACTAGAAATCTACTCTGTAGGAATCAGCATGGGTTTCGAAAAAGACGATCGTGTGAACCCTATCTCGCGCTATTCGTCCACGAGACTCAGAGAGCCATAGACACGGGTTCCCAGGTAGGTGGGGTGTTTATTGACTTCCGCAAGGGTTTGATACAGTTTCCCACATTCGTTTAATGAACAAAGTAAGAGCATGTGGACTATCAGACCACTTGTGTGATTGGATTGAAGAGTTCCTAGATAACAGAACGCAGCATGTCATTCGCAATGGAGAGAAGTCTTCCGAAGTAAGAGTGACTTCAGGTGTGCCGCAGGGGAGTGTCGTAGGACCGTTGCTATTCACAATAAATATAAATGACCTTATGGATATCATCGGAAGTTCATTGAGGCTTTTTGCGGATGATGCTGTAGTATATCGAGAGGTTGTAACAATGGAGAAATTGCATTGAAATGCTGGAGGATCTGCAATGAATTGACGCAAGGTGCATGGAATTGTGGCCGAACGGTTCTAGGCGCTACAGTCTGGAACCGCGCGACCGCTACGATGGCAGGTTCGAATCCTGCCTCGGGCATGGATGTGTGTGATGTCCTTAGGTTATTTAGGTTTAAGTACTTCTACGTTCTAGGGGACTGATGACCTCAGCAGTTAAGTCCCATAGTGCTCAGAGCCATTTGGACCATTTTTGCATGGAATGGCAATTGAATCACAATATAGACAAGTGTAATGTGCTGCGAATACATAGAAAGAAAGATCCTTTATCATTTAGCTACAATATAGTAGCTCAGCAACTGGAAGCAGTTAATTCCAAAAATTATTTGGGAGTAGGCATTAGGAGTGAATTAAAATGGAATGACCATGTAAAATTTATAGTCGGTATAGCAGATGCCAGACTGAGATTCATTGGAAGAATCCTAAGGAAATACAATCCGAAAAGAAAGGAAGTAGTTTGCAGTACACTTGTTCGCCCACTGCCTGAATACTGCTCACTGGTGTGGGATCCGTACCAGATAGGGTTGATAGAAGAGATAGAGAGGATCCAACGGAGAGCAGCGCGCTTCGTTACAGGATCATTTAGTAACCGCGAAAGCGTTACGGAGATGATAGGTAAACTCCAGTGGAAGAATCTGCAAGAGAGACGCTCAGTAGCTCGGTACGGGCTTTTGTTGAAGTTTCGAGAACGTACTTTTACCGAGGAGTCAAGCAGTATATAGCTCCCTCCTACGTATATCTCGCGAAGAGACCATGAGGATGAAATCAGAGAGATTAGAGCCCACACAGAAGCATACCGACAATCTTTCTTTCCACGAACAATACGAGACTGGAATACAAGGGAGAACTGATAGAGGTACTCAAGTTACCCTCCGCCACAAACCGTCATCAGCTGGTTTGCAGAGTATGGATGTAGATGTAGATCTATACGAAATCGCAGGCTTTTTTCTAAATCAAAAAAGGATGCATAAATATTTTGGGCAGAAGAGCCTTACGTTTAATACCTGTTCGACACAGTTGAAGACTTGAGAGAATTTTCAAAGTAATCGAAAGAGAAACCTGTAAATTTAACTACTCTGTTTTGAAATCCGCGGGAAGCCAATCATACCAATGACAATAATAAGATGAACCAACCCACGTGCTTGAGACGCCACCCGCGGGCTGGCTTCTGCAACACATAGCCAGAGAAGAGCAGTTGGTGGGGTGAAGGGGTGGGGGGAAAGCAAGGCTCCGAGCAAGACGGCCGAGCTGCCAGCAGCGAGATATCGCGCCGCCTCGCAAGCAAACAGCCGAGTCCCTTCTCAAACATAGCAGTAAGCCTCAGAGTGGTTTCGTGGATCTCGTTACCACACATCACAAAATCTTGCCACAGCCAAGTCGGCGTTTAGCTGAAGGACATTTTGCAGAGCCTTTGTAAATTACACGACGATGAGGAACATCCTTCGGATGGCTTGTCAAAAACCTTAATCAGAGCTGTTAGAAGGTAGTGAAAAGTTTAGCGAGTAAAACATCTTCTACTCAAAAGAAAAGGAAAGCGAATGTACTCAGCTGTAAAGTTCTGATTAAGATTTTTTACATCACTATATGTTGTGGAATACATTCTCTTAAGCGTACTAGTTTCTATATCGAATAATGAGTTATCGCACTTAAAA
Source organism: Schistocerca nitens (assembly GCF_023898315.1). NCBI lineage: Eukaryota > Metazoa > Arthropoda > Insecta > Orthoptera > Acrididae > Schistocerca > Schistocerca nitens. The sequence continues at coordinate 467,318,479 of NC_064617.1, read as the reverse complement.
ATTTAACCAGGTGATCTTTAGTCACAGCTCTTTCAAGAAATAATGCCAGCATTCATTCAGCTGTAGATATTCTCAGGAACTGCTAGTGCTGCAGAAAATTTGAAGAGCTTGGCACAAACATGAACTTTCTTTTTGATTCAGAAGGTCCACATTAGCATGGTAACGTTTCTGAGAATCAAAATACCTAAAAAGCTGGTTTCTATCGTAAACTTTTGATACGAGTTTCTTTTTCTCTGCTTCACTAATAGTTGTTCTAGGAGAGTTTGAAACTTGCTTGTTCAGATTTAGTTACTTTGTTTGCTCACAATGTTTGCAATGCTTTGCCCGCATCTCGTGGTCGTGCGGTAGCGTTCTCGCTTCCCACGCCCGGGTTCCCGGGTTCGATTCCCGGTGGGGTCAGGGATTTTCTCTGCCTCGTGATGGCTGGGTGTTGTGTGCTGTCCTTAGGTTAGTTAGGTTTAAGTAGTTCTAAGTTCTAGGGGACATATGACCACAGCAGTTGAGTCCCATAGTGCTCAGAGCCATTTGAACCATTTTTTTTTTTTGCAATGCTTTATGTGCTTCTACTATAGTAAGCTTCGTTTAGTCGAAACAAGCTCTTTGAGTAATCTCTTTGCATCCTCAATGCTCCATTTCGTGCTTTCAGGCCGGTTTAGGCCATCAGCCATTGGGGATTGTTCGTGATTTAAGAACCGCAAGGTGCTATTGTTCGAATAGTCTGTATTCACACTTGCGATGTTATCCTTCCCGTGGTGAAATAGTGGCTCAATTTCCTTTAATTGGAAGCTGATTACAGAACGGAATAATATCTTTTCAATCCTTTCTGCTTTATTTTCAAGATTATCATCCTATCCTCAATTATAAAAGAGTTATTCTCCAATTAGAAGTTTTGGAATGTGAGCATGTGATTCACTTTAATTTTTCTGATAATCTTACTTGAATTTGCTACTTTGAGGACTCCACATAGATTTCTTAAATTTGTAGCGTGTGTTTGTCTGATTGGTTCTTATGGGTGCTCAAAGGCAAGGTTATCAGCGCCCTTACGCACATAAAGAAAAGAGTATGCATAAAATTACGAAAATGTTATCATACAACGAGGAGGAAACCTATAAAATGACACTCATGCACACACTCCCACCTCACTCGTATTGACTACACACACTACTTCACAAGCCTTAAGAGAATAGAGCAAGTGTGAAACATGCTATACATGGGATTAAAACAGAAACAAGACGACAGAGGAGCTAAAAGATCGGCATGAGAAAATGTGACTGGATGACCACTTACAAGAAACAGGGGTGAGCCAGTCAAACGCTTAACAGGTTACAAATACCTATCTAAAATTTTCGGAATGGTGTTGGACAAATCTGAGAACTTTAAAACTATCACCACATTCGTTTGAACGTCACTTAGAATGGAGAGCAGACTGTCGGCTGGTCGGAAAATAAAACACAGGCTAATACAACGTAGGGCACAGTGATCTGTACGCCGCAACCACTACACGTTGGAGGGTCCTCTCACCGGAACAAGAAGCCAAGTGTCATAGGGCTGTGGCCTATGCGAAGACGAGTAAAAAGGACCTTTCCCCGTCGACGTGGTTGGTAGGAGATACACCACGGCAGCGCTGTAGGCTTTACTAGACGGATTTAATTGTTTGTCACTTCCAGCCACTCAGGCTCTCATCGACGCAAGACTCTGTATCGCAACAGGAAGGCGTTAACATGCTGGGTGATGACACACCGAGAATTGACCATCGCGACACGCCTTTTTGGTTGCTACATCTTTCATTTCCCGCGAAATCCATGTGTCCTGGCACCCAACTGAAAGACACCTCCTTCCCCAGTCACTGTAGTTGGAGGAGGGTGTCCTGAATATTCTGGACTACTCTATCTGCTGGATGTAAGCGTTGTAGTGATTAAAGGGCACTCAGAGAATCGGAGCAGACAAGGAACTGGGTGTTCGAACCACGTCTCATCTGCTCCAGTGTCCTCAAGATCGCATATACTTTCAAATATAAGAGGCAGTCGGACCTCGAGGACACGACCAAGGGAAAAAACAGAACAACCAACAGAGTCCCCCTGTTTCGACTTATCCGTAAATTGCTAGTACTCTTTTGAGAACGATATACGTATTTTTCTCTCTTGTTGTTTCGTCCATACCAAATCATTTCTTAGTGCAACGCAGCCATATTGTGCACACGTGCTGTTGCCGGTATACTGGTTGTTGCTGGCTTCGTCACGTAAATGCTTGAGCTAGTACAAACAGTTATCTAAATTAATTACATACATCAGCTGCAGACAATTAGCAAAAAATAGTTTTCTTGGATGAGACTAGGTTTCAGGTGATCAAAGGTAAATCATCGTCTGCTGTTCTGGAAGACTGCTGAATTCTGAATGCAATGCATAGTGATTTGGCGTATTACTGAGATATTTTGTGGAATACAAACGAGGAGCTCTCTAACTGCAGAATTAGGAGCAGATTATGTTTTGAAGTTGTGTACCGATTTTATTGACTGAAGAAGTTATTGGTTTTATTACTCATACCAGTCTAGAATCAGTGAGCAGAGATAAGAAGGAACATCAGATGGTTCAGATGGCTCTGAGCACTATGGGACTTAACTTCTGAGGTCATCAGTCCCCTAGAACTACTTAAACCTAACTAACCTAAGGACATCACACACATCCCTTCCCGAGGCAGGATTCGAACCTGTGACCGTAGCGGACGCGCCTAGAACCGCTCGGCCATCCCGGCCGGCGGAACATCTTCTTTTGCTCTGCTCGGGACTATAAGCCAAAAGGTACAGTCTATAATTTTTTTAACAGTGTCTGGGTGGAAAGTTATTATTGTTTACTGTTTGTATAGTTAGCTAAGCGAAATTCCTTTCCGTTGCACCTGTATTAAATAAGCGGTATGTGACTGAGAGTACTCCGTTAAATATTCGGGGTCTAGCTTGCTTTCTGGTACCTTCAGGTTCATGTCTGGCAGCATAGCTTAATAGTTCATGTCGTCATTTAACTGCTCACAGCAGTAGTTTATCATTTACCCCCCCCCCCCCCCCAAACACACAAACACACACACACTTCAGAAGTGGAAGATCAGCTCACACGAAAGAGAATCTACAAAATCTCTGGGACGAGGGAAAATTAGGGTTTAACGTCGTACTGCCAGTGACTTCAAAACATGTTATGATGAAAATGAGGAAAGACGTAGGCCCAGTCATATTCAAAAGATCTTAGCGTACGTAGCTGCAGCTCGTTAGCAAATGCCGATAGCAGGCAGCTACTGTTTTGTAATACCAAATGAGTCCATGCATCACGTCTGACAAAACGGCAACGTTCAGCGAGGTGGTGTGGTTTTTCCCCTGTGGGAGACATTTAGGTGCATGTGGTCGGAGTCCACTCTGCTCACAACAAGTGGACTTAAAGAACTTACACAATGATTGATAATCTACGTTAATGCATTTTACTGTTTATTACATAATTCATTTTACTGTTGGTATCAGTAACGTGAATGTTTAGTAGCGTTGTCGAGATATTGTTTCTATCTACAATGTGTGCTGCCAAGTACATTGCTCTTCGTAATATTGCTTCCCCTAGGCTCTGTTAAGCGAGACATAAATCCGGTGTCTTCTCATTGCATTTCGCCGTTACGTTCTCATCTTCAGGGGAAAGGTCATCACCACTTCCAGTCGTACGTCTGTAAGCGTATGCAGGAACGTAATAAGTACTTCTGTGACTTGTACGTGGATTCGGTTTTAACTTCTTTGATAGAAAGACTTAGTGTTATGAGAAATCGTTAACTTTCTTTCTAGCTAACAGATAATGTTTGGGATGAAGGACGTTGTCCAGCAATAACAGCAGATTCTCTCAGAAGTGTTGTGAGGGTGCGACTTTGCTGGGTTTAGATAAGCCTTTTCTTATTTCCTTGCAAAGTAATAAGGCTAGGGCGATTTTTATAAGCATAACAAGTCTGTGAAAATCCTTGTAGAAATTTGTTTGAAAACTATTATAGTAAAGATACGAACCTCCATTCAATAATTCTACTAGCTGGGGAATGTAGTACCAGGCTGCAGAATGGTACACGAAGACAACCCAACAATCACACAACAAACTAATAGCGTCCGGGCCCGTGGCTCTTCTGAAGAGTATTTAAGTTAAACTCTTTACACGTCCGTCATTGTTTAGTATTTGTATGAAGCTGACGTAATGCTTTTGGATGTGCCAAGCCAGGGATTTGAATCAAATTGTTATTAACAGTGAAAGTCACTCGGGGATTATAAGGCACAGTCATTGTAATGCTCAGCGGTCAGGTAGAATGCACCTTTTCAGATGGAGATTGTGAATGCGGGTACGTGCGCAGCTAGTCGGTGACATACTAGCATCATTGTAAGGGAGTGGGAAATTCAGTTATTATAGAGAAGTGGAATGTGCAATACCGCGAACGTGTGGTAGAGCTTTACACTGAAACGAACACACAGTAGCGGCCTAACGAGGTCACACGTGTTCGTCTTTGCGACACGTCTCTGGAAATACGTGAAATGAATTAGCAGTTGCGAATACGGAGAATTATCAGTTGTATAATTGAATGACGACAGTAAAATTTGGTGCCGGTCCTTGACTGGAACCCGAATTGCCCGCTTATAGCTAGCGGTCGCCGTACATTAGGCTACGTGATTACGCTTCACGGACAAACTTCAGGGTGTCGTCAATCATGTGTCTATAACCTGCACCCGTACATACATGATGCATATTCCCGTACAGGGGAGTATCATACAATGTTCCCTCGGTCATGCACGCATGGAAGAAACATTGCATCGTACTTGTGATCAACACAGTCAGTGCAATAACGTATCGTTGTGTACGTTTCTGGAAATGTGGGCGGCTAATCCAAGAATTGTTAACCGCTAGAAGATCACTGATTAGACGCCCTTCTTATAGTCAGGGGCAGTTAACAACTAAGACTGCCTTTTATTAGGGCTGAGAATCCGCGTGAAGTCAATGAGCAGTCGCTACACATCCCAAAATAACGGTGCGGAGTGGACTCACTACAGATGGGGCCGTCGGTACACATTTATTTCGCGACGTCACTGGTGCAACATGTGCTGTGACTCCCGAGTGATATGTGTTCATGATCTGGAATTTTGTCGTCCCTGCGCCACAATAGCGTACACGTCCAATATCGTATCATCAGGACGGTGAAACTTCGCACCCGTTTTTCGGTGGACGAAATATATGAACGGTTTCCGGGACATCTCGTCTCCCGATCTGGTGATGTGCACAGATCTAATGGCTTCCGATTTCTTTCTCCGGTGGTGTCTTAAGTCTAGAGCGTTCGAATATCGTGTTGCAAACCTGCAGGAGCTGGAGACCAACATTTGTAGAGAAGTCGCCGGTATTGCTGTTGCTGTACTGGAGAACACTTTGTGTAACACCTTCATATTTCGTCTATATGACTGCTCCGATAAAGGTGGTGCTCATTTAAGTGATGTGGTCTTCAGAAAGTGAGTGATATATAGCTCATGAAACTCTAACGACTTATTAACACGTCTGCGTTTATAAATCGTAAAGACACGTGTTAATAAAGTTTTCATGAACAATTGAAAAGTGGCGTTCTTTCTAGATCACCCTGTACTTTGGAGTATATGTTGATGTTTTGTTACTCCAGTTGGGACAGTTAGCTGTTAACCCTTGGATGCGTGAGTGTCTGTAACAGCAAAAGTGCATGAGAGGGGTCTATTAGAGTCATACCTGAAAATCAATACAAAATGTTGATATTAACGGAAATATCATCAAACTTTGAAGGTTTTGGTGAGATAGAATCAATTACGAAAGCATTTATTGTGATAGTGTTACTTTTATTTCAGTATAATATGACATACAGTATCATAAATTAAGTTATAACATTCCATGCATTGAATAACCGACACACAGTCTCTGTATGTCTATCTTTTCACAGATGGTTGTGGGACCTCGGCTGTTCAGTACAGAATGTCAAATGAAACACCTTTCAGCCGTCTAAATTCACAAAAATGTCTCTAAGCAGTATGGGACTCAACATCTGAGGTCATCAGTCCCCTAGACTTAGAACTACGTAAACCTAACTATCTAAAGACACCACACACATCCACGCCCGAGGCCGGATTCGAATCTGCGACCGTAGCAGCAGCGCGGTTCCAGACTGTAGCCCCTAGAACCTCTCGGCCACAGCGGCTGGCTCTAAATTTATAAATTCTTATTTTGTTCGGTTACCAGTTTTGGGCATATGTTACGCCGTCTTCAGGCCCCCTGACCGACGTGTAAGAAGATTCCCACCTTTGGTTCAGTCAAAATATGGGCAAAATAGGGACTGGTATCCGTAAATTTTTGAAACAGCGATCACTTCAAACATTACCCGCCTACCATATCAACGGGTGCCACTGTCTGAATGCTGGCCCCTATTTTGACTAGACCAAAGGCCGGTTAGGGCGCCTGAAACTAGCGCAATATATCGCCGAAACTGGTAGGCCAATAAAATAACAATTTGGAAATTTTGACTCCTGGAAGGTGTTTTATTTGGCATTCTGAACTGACACTCACTTTTACTGGTCCGCACCAGAAGATTTGCTCATAAAAAATAAGATTCGGAGATAACTTCACTGGGTTTTTTGCATATATTTTTTGTCATTTGTAAAATGTTTCACCACTTTTTCCATCTAATCGGCGTGTCACATGAAGCACCGTCTTTTTGCTGATCTTAGAGTTTCCAGTTCCCGCAATCTTCATCTGTTGGTGAACCGTGCTATGGATTGTAGAACTTTCTCTTCTCCTTACGAAAAAAATTCTCCTTTTATCAGATCTGTCTTCGACGTAGGTGGGAAGTTCCTTTGAGAATGATCACAAGACTGTTACTTCTAATATGTCCATAAGACAAAATACTATTTTCTTGAGTGTCCGTTTCAAGTGTGTGTACATGCCATCTGGCCAGGAAACCAACATCAGATTTACATTCATTACAGAATAAAAAAATCTCTGACTTCTTTTTATGTCATTCATCTACAGTGTTGCTCCGGAGCAGGCGAGTTAGCAATATCACACTTTTTTGAGCCAGATTACGAATTGTCAAATTGTCTTTAAAACCAAAATGATGACCGTAAAACTTTTTTGGATTTGGGAGCCATCATTTCTAGTGAAATTTTCTTTTTGTTTTGTTACACTACCACTTACATGAGCAGGAGGATTTCTGATGATATTGTGCAGCTGCATTCTTCTCGTTGGTGGCAGTGATTTACTCTAGAAAGTTCCATCATAACCGATAACGAATCTATATAGTACGTATCATCTACTCCTCCACTGCCAAATTCACTTGAGATGCTACGAGATGTGAGTTGATTACGGTGGGGACCACCAGTGTCTGAACATCTGTTATGTTCCTGATCAAAGGGAGCTTCATCTTGAAGCCATCAGTATTAGTTTATTCAAAAATTCCGATCACTTGAGCTGACTTCAGATGACGTTCTTTTTGTCTCTTACAGGTAGTATTGTATCCCAGTTCTGTGTGGAGAAGAAGAGTTTTTGGAACGAACAGTGTCCTTAGCTTGTAAACAGTACTCAGTTGTAGCTTTTACTGTACTTATAAAATCTTTACAGTGTTTATAACTGAAATCAGAACTGGTAACTGCTATCAGTAGCTTGCTAATTTAACACACCACTTAG